>NW_028300420.1:612372-698418 GCF_049724085.1 Artemia sp. Qi Xiang Cuo | reverse complement strand
TGAACTTTTCTTCACTTCTCTTAGAAAATTTAGAATGGAACTATAAATTTCTTTGTGTCTTTGTGAAATTAAAAACTGAAGTGGAAGATTTTTATTTTCTCTAGAGAAATTAGAATTGAATTGTGTTCTTTGGTAAAATTCAGAAGAGAACTTGAACTTTTCTATCTTATATGAAAAATTTGAAACATTATTTTAAATTTTTCATCTCTTTGAGAAAAATCTGAACTGAAGTGGAAAATTTTTATATTATTTTGGAAAAACAGAATGGATCAATAACTTATTTCTTATTCATTGAGAAGATTCAGAATAGAAGTTAAACTTTTCTTCACTTTGTTGAGAAAATTTAAAATTGAAGTTGAACTTTTTATCTTCCGGGAAAATATTCACAACTATGGTATTACTTTTTCCATCTACCATCGAAAAACTTAGAATATAACTTTAAATTTCTTTATTTCTTGGTGAACTTAAAACTGAAGTCGAATATTTTTATTTTCTCTGTAGAAATTAGAATTGACATTTGTTCTTTGTTAAAATTCAGAAGAGAACTTGAAATTTTCTATTTTATATGAAAAATTTGGAACATTATTTAAAATTTTTTCATCTCTGAGTAAAATCTGAACTGAAGTAGAAAATTTTTATATTATCTGGAAAAATAGAATCGAACAAACTTATTTCTTTTTCATTGAGAAAATTTAAAATTAAAGTAGAACTTTTTATCTTCAAGGTAAGTATTCACATCTAAGGTATAACTTTTTCTATCTTCTTCGGTAAAATTTAGAATGGAACTTTAATTTTTGTGTCTTGGTGAACTTAAAACTGAAGTCGAAGATATTTATTTTCTATGGAGAAATTAGAATTGAATTGTGTTCTTTGGTAAAATTCAGAAGAGAACTTGAACTTTTCTATCTTCTATGAAAAATTTGGAACATTATTTAAAAATTTGTCATCTCTTTGAGAAAAATCTGAACTGAAGCGGAAAATTTTTATATTATTTGGAAAAATAGAATTGAACAATAACTTATTTGTTTTTCATTGAGAAAATTTAAAATTGAAGTGGAACTTTTATTTTCCGGAAAAATATTCACAACTATGGTATAGCTTTTTCTATCTACTATGGAAAAATTTAGAATAAAACTTTAAATTTCTTTATGTTTTGGTGAACTTAAAACTGAAGTGGAAGCTTTTTATTTTCTCTGGAGAAATTAGAATTGAATTGTAATCTTTTGTAAAATTCAGAAGAGAACTTGAATTTTTATATCTTCTATGAAAAATTTGGAACATTATTTTAAATTTTTCATCTCTTTGAGAAAAATCAGAACTGAATTGGAAAATTTTTATATTATTTTGGGAAAATAAAATTGATCAATAACTTATTTCTTTTTCATTGAGAAAATTCAGAATAGAACTTGAGCTTTTCTTCACTTCGTTAAGAAAATTTTAAATTGAATTAGAACTTTTTATCTTCCGGGAAAATATTCACAACTATTGTATAGCTTTTTCTATCTACTAGGGAAAAATTTAGAATAGAACTTTAAATTTCTTTATGTCTTAGTGAACGTAAAACTGAAGTGGAAGACTTTTATTTTCTCTGGAGAAATTAGAATTGAATTATGTTCTTTGGTAAAATTCAGAAGAGAGCTTGAACTTTTCCATCTTCTATGAAAAATTTGTAACATTATTTTAAATTTTTTCATCTCTTTGAGAAAAATCTGAACTGAAGTGGAAAATTTTTATATTATTTGGAAAAATAGAATTGAACAATAACTTATTTCTTTTTCATTGAGAAAATTTAGAATTAAAGTGGAACTTTTTATCTTCAAGGTAAGTATTCGTATCAAAGGTATAACTTTTTCTATCTTCTACAGTAAAATTTAGAATGGAACTTTAATTTTTGTGTATTTGGGGAAATAAGAACTGAAGTGGAAGCTTTTTATTTTCTCTGGTGAAATTAGAATTGAAATGGGTTCTTTGGTAAAATTCAGAAGAGAACCTTAACTTTTCTATCTTCTATGAAAAATTTGGAACAGTATTTTCAATTTTTTCATCTCTTTGAGAAAGATATGAATTGAAGTGGAAAATTTTTATATTATTTTGGAAAAATAGAATTGATCAATAACTTATTTCTTTTCATTGAGAAAATTCAGAATCGAAGTTGAACTTTTCTTCACTTCGTTGAGAAAATTTTAAATTGAAGTAGAACTTTTTATCTTCATAGCAAATATTCACAACTATGGTATAGCTTTTTCTATCTACTACGGAAAAATTTAGAACATAACTTTAAATTTCTTTATGTCTAGGTGAACTTAAAACTGGAGTGGAAGATTTGCATTTTTTCTGGAGAAATTAGAATTGAATTGTTTTCTTTGTTGAAATTCAGAAGTGAACTTGAACTTTTCTATCTTCTATGAAAAATTTGGAACATTATTTTAAATTTTTTCATCTCTTTGAGAAAAATCTGAACTGAAGTGGAAAATTTGGTATCTTTTGTAGAAAACTTGCTAGTTCGAACCAAAAAAGTGTTATCCCTGACAAAAAATATTTTTTCTAAGATAAAATTGTGTTTGTTCTGTAAAAGTATGTTAGTTTTAAGGTAAAATGTTGTTACTTTGATGAGAAGGTTGGTTAGGGTTAATTAGAACTTGCTACTTCTGACAGAAAAATTGTTATCTCCAGTCAATAAATTGTTACTTCTAAGAAAAAATTTGGTAACTTTGGTAGAAAAGTTGCTAGTTCAAACAGAAAAAGTATTATCACTGATGAAAAATATTATTTCTAAGAGAAATTTGTGTGTGTTCAGTAAAAGTAAGTTAGTTTTAAGGTAAAATGTCGTTACTTTGATGAGACGGTTTGTTAGTGTTAAGCAGAACTTGCTACTTCTGGCAGAAAAGTTGTTATCACAATCAAAAAAATGTTACTTCTAAGACAAAATTTGGTATCTTTAACAGAAAACTTGCTAGTTCCAACAGAAAAAGTGTTATCACTGATGAAAAATATTAATTCTAAGAGAATTTTTTGTGGGTTCAGTAAAATTATGTTAGTTTTAAGGTAAAATGTCATTACTTTGATGAGAAGGTTTGTTAGTGTGAAGAAAAACTTGCTATTTCTGACAGAAATGTTGTTATCACAGTCAAAAAATTTTACTTCTAAGCAAAATTTGGTATCTTTGGTAGAAAACTTGCTAGTTGGAACAGAAAAAGTTTTATCACTGACGAAAAATATTATTTCTAAGAGAAATTTGTGTGTGTTCAGTAAAAGTAAGTTAGTTTTAAAGGTAAAATGTCCTTACTTTGATGAGAAGGTTTGTTAGTGTTAAGCAAAACTTGCTACTTCTGACAGAAAAGTTGTTATCATAATCAAAAAAATGTTACTTCTAAGAAAAAAGTTGGTATCTTTGACAGAAAACTTGGTAGTTCGAACAGAAAAAGTGTTATTACTAATGAAAAATATTATTTCTAATAGAAATTTGTGTTTGTTCATTAAAAGTACGTTAGTTTTAAGGTAAAATGTCGTTGCTTTGATGAGAAGGTTTGTTAGTGTTAAGCAAAACTTGCTACTTCTGACAGAAAAGTTGTTATCACAATCAAAAAAATGTTACTTCTAAGAAAAAATTTGGTATCTTTGGTAGAAAACTTTCTAGTTCGAACAGAAAAAGTGTTATCACTGATGAAAAAAATTATTTCTAAGAGAAATTTACGTGTGTTCAGTAAAATTTTGTTAGTATTAAGGTAAAATGTTGTTACTTTGATGAGAAGGTTTGTTAGTGTTAAGCAAAACTTGCTACTTCCGACAGAAAAGTTGTTATCCCAATCAAAAAAATTTTACTTCTAAGAAAAATTTGGTATCTTTTGTAGAAAACTTGCTAATTCGAACAGAAAACGCGCTATCACTGATTAAAAATATTATTTCTAAGAGAAAATTGTGTGTGTTCAGTAAACATTTGGTAGTATTAAAGGAGACTGTTGTTACTTTGATGCAAACATTTAAAATACATGTGATTTTATTAATAATATTTGATTTTTGTTCTAAAAAGATATAAAAAGGCCTTTTGAAAGTATTGCTTGGTGATGGGATATTCCAAAAGCCATAGAGTTGTGGGTGAAAAGGATGAGTACTTCAAGTTGTAAAATTGGTTTAGGAGGGACATTACGTAGAGAACTTGTTCTGAAATAATATAAAAAAACCTTTTGAAAAGTATTGCTTGGCGTTGGGGTATTCAAAAAGTCGTAAGGCAAAGTTGTGATGAAAAAGATGAGTACTTCAACTTGTAAAATGGGTTTAGGAAGGATATTAAAAAAAGAACTTGTTCTGAAAAGATATAATAAAGCCTTTTGAGATGTGGGGGCCCTTCTATCTCTCAAGTGCGCATAAAAAAGTATTAAAAAATGGGGGGCCATTTGGGGGTGTCGGGGGCCCTTTGGGGGCGCCAAGGGGGCCCTTTGGGGCGCTGGGGGCCCTTTGGGGATGTCAGGGACCCTTTGGGGGGCACCGGGGGCCCTTTGGGGGGCGCCTTGGGGCACTTTGGGCTTGGGGTAGGGGACCTCACAACACTGTTCAAATGGAACTTGTGTATTATAACGACCACAGAGTTTCACCCTAAATCATCTTCTAATTCATCTTCTAAAATCATCTTCTAAAATGTCTCAAACGGTTTCGCCCAAATAATCCCCTAAAAGTAATTTCTGCGTGTTCCTTTTGTTTTGGCATCCCTGCGCTGTCACATTTGAGATTCCTAGGAAACCCTTTCCTGCGTTAATCTCTTCATCGCTAAGATGTTTCTAGTTACACTATTATGGTTTCGATAGAATATCAATTTATCACTCTGACCTAATGATCGGAGAAGCCATATTTAAAAATAGAATATTAATTTATCTCTGTCACGTAAGATCAGAGAAGCCATATTTAAAAATAGAATTTCTATCTCTTTAGAGTCCCGTATAATTCCTAGGAAACAAGTGATGTCATTTCTAATTCCCCTTTCGTAGATCATTAATTCCGATCGATTATGCAAATCAATTTCTCAGAAATTCTGTCCCCTTCTTTTATGTAATCAATTTCTCGGAAATTCTCTCCCCTTCATTTATGTAAATCAAGTTCTCGGAAATTCACTTCCCCCTCTTGTTCTAGATGTTCTTCCCCCTCCCCTGGGGGAAGATGTTCTTCCCCTCTTGTTCTTCCCCCTCCCCTGTTAATGCGCATGTGCAAACTTTACCCCAGTGTCATCACACCTGGACGAACAACAACAAAATCGACCTTGAAAATGGGGTCATTGACCCGTTAGAATCAATAAACCATGATAATACATCAAAGTGAGAAATATCCTGTTTTTTCATTCTCAGTGACAAAAACCATAAAAACATGCATAAATTATGTGTATTCAGTGCTGGTACCCCTTTTCCTACTCTAATTTGATTGGTAATTGAAAATGCTAGTGCTTTTTTTAATAGTTGAAAGTGATTGGAGAGCAACTAACGCCCCTCTCACGCCCACAATTTCCCCAAATACATCCAATAAACATTTTGAGATAGCCATTTTGTTTAATGTAGTTGAAAATTCTGTAAATTAGGTCTTTGAGGATGACAACCCTACATCCCACAACCCTCAAGGCAAATGTTGTAAGTTATGCCCTGGGGGGCATATAAGGCTTTTATAGAAACTTTTGTCGTAGAAACTTCAAAACGGCTCATTTGATTGGAAATTGAAAGGGCTAGTACCCTTTTTAAAAAACAAAAGAGATTGAAGGGCGGCTAACCCCCCTCTCACACCCACCATTTCCCCAAATAAATTGAATCAAAATTTTTGAAATGGCCATTTTATTTAACGTAGTTTCAAGTTCTGCAAATTAGGTCTTTGAGGATGACTACCCACCCCCCCCCCCTCCCCAACAAAAAAAACCTCAGGGCAAGGGTTGTAAGTTATGCCCTTGGGGCATTTAAGGTTTTTATTATAAGGTTTAATATCTGTATGCTACAACCGCTTTTACAATTACCACTAGTCCCCAGCGTCGAACCTATAAGAGGATAGATTTGAGAATTCCTCAAATCCAATTTTTTTTACAAGATATTCTACCAATACATGAGGTAGAAACTTTGCGAGTCACTGTCTGGATGCTGGTCTTATTCATTATTCATCGAGAGAAGTTGAAATCTGGTAAAAACGAAATGGCTGTGGTATTTCAGAATCCTTGCAGAATGGTTGAAATATTTAAGAGCTATGTATTTGCAACAGAATTAATAATCAAAATTAGTATTATTTTTATTCCTTAAAAATTATTGTATACAAAACTTCGTATACCGTGTCACAAAATTTATTATTTATCTTTGAATATTAGTGCGTCGAAAAAAAATCTTTCAGGCAAATTTCAGAAGTATATTAGAACTGCGGGATGTGGCTATAGTTATTTTGAATGAAAATCAACTTATCCACTCTGTGTTGAATAAGGCCATTTCTTTTTCTAAGTCCCTATCATAGTCACTATCAGGCCTACCAACAACAAAAATATTTCTGCGGTCGCACTTGTCGCAGGAATAGACAATAACTTGCTGGCAAGTGCGGCGACATACAAAATTTCATCGCAATTGTGTCTTCGGAACAGAAGAACGTTGCCAGTAGGGATGGGTAAGAAGGCACAGAACGAAAACAACTGCTGCCTTCTTTAATCGAGTCTAACGGTACGTAACCGCATAGACAATGCTATTGATCCACTAACGGGATAGGGTTAATGACACCTTTTTCTAGGTCCATCAGGGCATGTTTCTAAGTGTATTGACTCCGAGACGAGATTTAATGTCCTTGGTAAAAAGTCTGAACGAGAATTAATGTCCTTGGTAAAAAAGAATTCAGGAAGAAATTAAGTGTCCTTCGTAAAAGTCTGAACGAGATTTAATGTCCTTGGTAAAAGTGTTCTTTCTAGACCAGTCAGGGAACTTGGAAATACTACTTTCTAGGTCAATCAGGGGGTGTTTCTAAGCCTAATGAATACAGACGGGAGTGACCCAATATTGATTTACATAATCGAAGGGGAGAGGATTTCGGGGAAATTGATTTACATAAATGAAGGGGAACTAGACTTCTGGGTAATTGATTACATAGTTCTATGTTTATTGATCCACTAACGGGACAGAATCACATCTCTCTTTCTAGGTCAATCAGAGACTTACGTAAGTTTCTTTTACATCACAATTCAGCCTTGAGATTTTGCTTATAATGGACATGCGTTCAATAAAGGAACATTTAACTTTCTGATTTTTTTTTTCTGATTTTGTGTATTTTCACAAGAAAGTAGCTCATCTTTAACAAACTTAGCCATTTTTTTGTTTAATGTACTTAAATTTAATGGAATAAAATGCTAGTAAAGGGTCAATTCATTAAAAAGATCAATATACTTAAGGAGCTTTTAGAACAAAAATCTTGGGTGTAATATAGGTTTGAAAGATCTGAAAACACTATATAAAAGCTATATAAAAGCTTCAAATAGACAGATAGAACATGTGAATTTCACGATATGAATGCAAATAGTATCAATGACTATACAAAGAGATAGGACAAGAGTGAAGTTACATTGTACTCTAGAAAATGTGACCCTAACTTTGCAGTCAATCAATACAGTGAATTCAAATGATCTACCAACATTAGTGGCTCACGACAGTTGACTAAACACCAAAGAAGAAGAAATCTAAAGCGTAGAATAAAGACATTAATGTATACATTTTTTATTAACAGACAAATTCACATACATTTCTTAAAGCACTTTACTCATAGGAAACTAAAATCATTTTCGTTTATTTTCAAAGACAGCACTTACCACAATGGTTCATTACTCATGTCAACTACGATAGGGGTTTTTTACATCTTCTAGTATAATTTTCAAAAATTATTTCAAAACACTTTTTGTTTTCATATATAATAATATTAATAACATTTTTTCACTATTTTCGCATAATGGCCTATAAAACTATCACTACACCTTTAGAGAGTGGATATCATAGGGAGTGTTATCACCATTCATCATTATCAGGCTCATCGTTACTCATCCACATTCTATGATCCTATGAAATGGGATGTGCTTTATTTTGCATTAGGGGATATCTAATACACTTGGCCAAGTGTGGTATCATTTCAGGTACCCATTGCATAAAAAACCTCACCTCATCAATGGGACGATGAATCGCATTGGGGTATTTTTCACATCCAAAGTCCTCTAAGTTAAAAAGGGGGATATTAATGTCACATTCTAGGATCATGAGCTTATCGGTAGGGATGTTCTCTTTAATGTATAACGCTTTTACTAAAAAAAATTGCAAATTTCACGGACCTCCTCTTGTACATGCTTTAATTCTGCAGCATTTTTATTAAAAAGTTTTATTCTTCTATCTGAAAATCCTAGTCCGTTTATACGGTGTAACGTAGTACTCCATAAGCGTTTATCATAATCGAACAAATTATAGTTAACATCCCAATGGTAATTGTATATTTCTCTATGATCTTCAACTAGTAATAAAAACACACACTCGAAAATTACTCCACAAGATGAGTTTTTTATGCGAATATATTCAGAATCGATCACACCGTACATGATGAAATGAATTATTTTATAATTATGTGACTCTATTCTAAGCATAGAATTGGAGAATAAACTCCATTTGACATCTGTTGACAATCAGAACAAAGAGAGTCAGGGAAAAAGCTCCATAAGCACATCTGTCAGAAAAGCAAGAGGATCCGTTAGGACACTGAGTGAGGTCACATCCATCTGAGAATATTACACCTTTAGAAGCAGAAAAAATCTTCATGAATTTTTTTTATATGTAACTTAAAGCACCCCTTTCAGTTCTAATTTGGAGCGAAATAATTCACATTTTACCAGGCTTTAGTTACACAAAGAGTAGTTGCAACTCGGCCCGAAAGTAACCATAACTCTAAAAACGGAATTTTATTAATAATAGATACATAAAAGTGATTGGCTTTGTACGCTGATTCCAAATACATAAATTTCCCTAGGTTTAATGTTATCCGTCAAAAGCTAAGACCCTGAGAAAATTAAGCCTTTTAGAAGAAAAACAAAAATCTTTAGTCATCAAGAAATTTTAACTACCAACTGGTTTCAGAATTCCTATCAAGTCGAAAAAAAAAAACAACTACAACAAAAAAAAACCCAAATTTTAAACTGTTTTTGGGAAACAAAGTGAAAGTAAAGTGCAATTCGGCCCGAAAGTAACGATAACTTTAAAAACAGATTTTTAATAATAATATATACATAAAAAGGATTGGCTTTGTACGCTGATTCCAAATATATAAATTTTCTTCTGTTTAATGGTATCCGTCAAAAGCTAAGACCCTGAGAATATTATGCCTTTTAGAAGAAAAACAAAAATCTTTATTCATCAAGAAATTTCAAATACCAACTTGTTTCAGAATTCCTATCAAGTCGAACAAAAAAAAAACAACTATAACAAAAAAAATTCTCATTTTTAAGCAGTTTTTCTTGAAACAAAGTGAAAGTAAAGTGCAACTTGGTCCGAAAGTAACCATAACTCTAAAAACGGAATTTTAAAAATAATAGATACATAAAAATGATTAGCTTTATACGCTGATTCCAAATACACAAATTTCCTTAGGTTTAATGTTATTCGTCAAAAGCTTAGACCCTGAGAGTATTAAGCCTTTTAGAAGAAAAACAAAAATCTTTAGTCATCAAGAAATTTCAACTACCAACTGATTTCTGAACTCCTATGAAGACAAACAAAAAAACGAAAACAACTACAACAACAAAAAAAACCTAATTTTAAACATTTCTTGGGAACAAAGTGAAAGTAGAGCGCAACTCGGCCCGAAAGTAACCATAACTCTAAAAACGGAATATTAATAATAATAGATATATAAAAAAGATTGGCTTTAAATACTGATTCAAAATAAATAAATTTCCTTAGGTTTAATGTTATCTGTCAAAAGCTAAAACCCTGAGAATATTATGCCTTTTAGAAGTAAAACAAAAAACTTTAGTCATCAAGAAATTTCAACTACCAACTGGTTTCAGCATTCCTATCAAGTCGAACAAACAAAAAACAAAAACAACTACAACAAAAAAAAACCAATTTTAAACAGTTTTTAGGAAACAAAGTGAAAGTAAAGTGCAAATTGGCCCGAAAGTAACCATAACTCTAAAAACGGAGTTTTAATAAAAATAGATACATAAAAATGATTGGTTTTGTACGCTGATTCCAAAAACATAAATATCCTTAGGTTTAATGTTATCCGTCAAAAGTTAAGACCCTGAGAATATTAAGCCTTTTAGAAGAAAAACAAAAATCTTTAGTCATCAAGAAATTTCAAGTACCAACTGGTTTCAGAATTCCTATCAAGTCGAACAAACTAAAAACGAAAACAAGTACAACCAAAAAAAAAACAATTTTAAACTGTTTTTGGGAAACAAAGTGAAAGTAAAGTGCAACTCGGCCCGTAAGTAACCATAACTCTGAAAGAGAATTTTAATAATAATAGATACATAAAAATTATTGGCTTTGTATACTGATTCCAAATACATAAATTTCCTTAGGTTTAATTTTATCCGTCAAAAGCTAAGACCCTGAGAATATTAAGCCTTTTAGAAGAAAAACAAAATCTTTAGTTATCAAGAAATTTCAACAACCAGCTCCTTTTAGAATTCCTATCAAGTCGAATAAACAAAAAACAAAAACAATTACAACAAAAAAAAAACAATTTTAAACAGCTTTTGGGAAACAAAGTTAAAGTAAAGTGCAACTCGGCCCGAAAATAACCATAACTACGGAAGTTTAATAATAATAGATACACATAAAAATATTGGCTTTGTATACTGATTCCAAATACATAAATTTCCTTAGGTTAAATTTATCTGTCAAAACCTAAGCCCCTGAGAATATCATTTCTTTTAGAAGAAAAACAAAAATCTTTAGTCATCAAGAAATTTCAACTAACAACTGGTTTCAGAATTCCTATCTAGTCAAACAAACAAAAAACAAAAACAACTACAACAAAAAAAAATTTAAACAGTTTTTGGGAAACAAAGTGAAAGCAAAGTGCAACTCGGCCCGAAAGTAACCATAACTCTAAAAACGGAATTTTAATAATAATAGATACATAAAAATGATTGGCTTTGTACACTGATTCCAAATACTTAAATTTCCTTATGTTTAATGTTATATGTCAAAAGCTAAAACTTTACACCAGTGTCTTGTCCGCTTGGATCTGTTGTCAAAACGCAATCTCCATGAAAAACATACCCACCCCTCATTGATCTTTCTACAAAAACGTGTTGCTTTACACCAGTGATCAACCCTATTTCCTCCCTACTGATTTTTAAATCATGTCAATCACCAATTGCGGCATGGAAAAATAATACCCTATATCTAGTCCAAACTCTTAATAGATTTGGTCTGTGTTCTCGCAGACAATATCTAACAGAGTTAAATCGTCACTCGTAAAGTAGAGTCTACAATAATCCCACCCATTTTTACTATTACCCTTAGCCCAAATTTTCTTGGCAAATCCATATTCCTCGGCAGTGCATTCACTGTTGGTGAGTGAATTAAAGAAAGCTTCAATTGGAGGTAGTTTCTCCTCGCTTAAGCGAACGCCAGAACAGTAATAGTCGTATGCATATACACCTTTACAGATCAATAGATCATACATTTCACTGTCTGGAAAGTGCTTTTTAAGCAAAGAAAAACTATCAAAATTGTCACTTTTCTGCACTTGAATCAATTGACTCAATGCCTTGGGGAAAAAACTAAAAGAATCTAAAAACCTGATTTTATTCAGATACGTATACCCGTTATTCACTACCTGCCATTTCAATTAGAGAAGCACTAGCTTCTCGGATGATTTGGGGATGATCTAATGGGGGGGGGGTTTAATAAAAAAGTTGTTTTGTTGGGGGGGTTTTAATAAAAGTTATTTGTTCTTATATTTTCTGATGTTTCCTCATATGGAAATTCCAATTAATTAATTCAATGGGGAAATTTAGTTAAACTCTTAGTTGGCAGTTCGCGAGTGGCTTACCTGAGTGGAGGCGGAACTTCGTGTGGGGCGAGCTCAAATTAGCGGTTCAAATAGGGAGCTTATTTATCTACATTCTTTTTGCTGTTGCCACATTCTAAATTCTAAATTTGCCACATTCTAAATTTGCCACATTACTGTTGCCACATTCTAAATTTGCCACATTCTAAATTTGTTATCCACATTCCTTTTGCTGTTTCTGGAATTAATATTTCATTAAACATAATATAGGAAGATTTCTTATGATAGATAATCGAATGAGAACTTAGATTCCTATTATAGGGGATTTTCACTTTTTTTTTTTACCGGGGAAGTAAACAAAGTGAGTTTAAGATTCGGTGAGTTAAGAACAAAGTCATACACTTTGTTTCTTTGCTTATGGTGAACGTACGGCTGATTCTTAGGCTGGGAGGATAGATATTTTAATTGATCTCACACAATAATTTTTCTTTTAACGTAAAGGGTTCATGGGTTGACTTAATTATTTCGATTGGGACAGTTTTTTTTATTTTTTGGTTACTTTTGATTTTGCTTCATAGGTTTTTATTCTTTTAAATTTAATTTCATTTCTTTTTGCTCTATATATTACACTTTTTGGATTATATAGATACTGTTTGTAATATTTTATTTCTTGGAGGGGGTCATGTTTACCTTGATATTTTACACAGTTTGGATTTCCCTCAATTTTGTAAACTAATTTTTGTTTTCCACACTTGTCGAGAAGTAATAAATCTGTCTGACAAGGACCCTTAACGTACCAGTACCGAACTTTATATTGTTTTTGCAACTTTCTTATCTCATGTTGAACAAATTGGAGGTACTTGCCCTTTCTGCCGTTGTATTTTATTCCTAGTTTCCCTCTCGCGTTTCGATATTTGGGTGTATTTGCTAAACGTAATCCGAAGCTATATGATCCTATGTTGTATTACCTTAAGTCGTACTTGACATCCCACTTTTTCGGAAAGACTTCTTCCCCTGATTTATTCACGATGATGATTGCTACTGAGCATATGACCTCCTCTTCTGCATGTTTTATACATATAACCTCTGTATCAACAATTGCCTTGGCCATTGTTCTGAAATGAAAGATAGTTTCTATTGATCTTTGTCAAGTTATTAATTTTTTTAAAATTAGTTATGATCGTGTTACACTCTAGGTCGAGGTCAAACTACCTTTTCACCGGCATATCCTCAATACATCGGGTACTTATTCGTTCGACATAATTCGAGTCATCTAAAGCTCCATATTAACCAATAATGAATGTTTACTCTAAATGGAAAACAAACTAACTTCAGTTCGAAGTTAAACTACTTTTTCACCGGTGCCACCTTGCACCTGGCTATTTGTGTAGTCGATTCCCCAAAGTTCCGTATTCTAGTTTAACGAGATCGCGCTCCATTTATAGGCTTAAAAGTATAGAGACTTTCGAGAAACTACATTTTTGTCAATATATTGATAATGTATTTATATCTCGTGACATTCACTCTAATTCATAGTTCTATAAATATTAATACAATACTGGTCTATATTGCACTTTTTTTAAAATTGTGATAATAATCGATTTGCATAGTTATAACACTTCAGGTAATATTAGAGGGTTCTTTTATCATTCATTTTAACGAGATTATTTATATATACAGTTTCTTTCACTGATGTTGGGTTTTAATTTCAATATGGGTGCATCATCCGGCAGTGCCGCCTTTGAACTTGGAGATGTGAGCATATCGAAAAGTCGATACTTTTCCCATGACGAGACATTTGAGCTGAGAAATTTGAGTTCAAATACTATTTATTTTTACCGCTTTCAGGTATATTTAGGTACATTAAATATACTAATAGTTGTTTTGGGAGATGCAGGCCCTCCAGAGTGGCAGTTATGTCATTCCTTCGCATATTTTGTCGAATGACTTTCCGGCACAACTGAGATAAAGACAATGGGTCATTTATTATTTTTACTAAGGAGAAACTTAAGTTTACGTGTGATTGGCAACAGCATAGTTGCTCACGTACGATTACGTCTAACCAAGGGAATATTTTTCTTCCAAAATTTTCGTCTTCTTGGAAGAAATTCAGGGTTATTTTCTTTATGTCTTTATATTCTCTTGGGGTAACGTGAAAAATTGCGGATCCAGTTGAAGGGTTTATCGGATTTAGATACGTGTTTTTTACACAATTGACGTATACGATTTTAAGAAAACTTTCACCTTTTAACATATGTCCTTGGTCTATTAGTATGGAGAGAAATTTAATGGGCCAAATTGTAGTTATATTGTTGTCATCTTGATCGTACCAAATATTGTCGGCGATATAATTAGACAACGAGCTATACTTTGTTGTTGGAATATGTTGTACTAAAATTCGGAAGGCCAGGTTGGCACTTCGTCTAGTGTGCTCTAGTGTTTTTGTCATTGCACGTGCACTAAAATTATAATGCACTAGGCTTGCCGTTAGTCATAGGATCATTCTTTGTTCCAACATTGTCTTTTGAGATTTTAGAAGATAATATAGTTTTGGACAGTCGAGATTTTCTACTGCTTTGATAAGTTCCTCTTCTTTCATTAAATTGTCTACAAGTCCCCATTCCCTTAATGGATCATTAATTTTGTCTACACTATATCTTTTCTTAAGATACCATGAGGTTATACTTCCTAGTCTACGATTATTTAATTGTTGATGGCTCGGGTATCTCATCACGGTTAACTTTTTTTTTCTGTAAATTATTCTACTAGATTTTGGGTTAATATAAGCAACATACCGTATGGTTACTTGCTTCGGCGTTTCCCTTAGCCAGTGGTTGAAGGTTATTCACGTACCGCATCTGTAAACGTGTTCTTATATAAAATTTATCAGTAATTATGAAATAAATGATTACTTAATATTAATATGTTTTCAAAATGGTTGTAGTAGTTTAAGGTATAATAATGGAATGGTTAGGCACTTTCGATTTGATGATTGTTTGCAATATGTAGCTGTTTACTTGGCCTTTCTGATTTATGGTATTTAACTTTTACTGGTATCCTTGGATTCCTTTTCCTGTTTGAGTTGATTTTCGTAAGGGAATGGTTGTTACATAAATTGACCCAAAGAATAAAAAGAACTTCGTGTCAACTTCTGGCACACAACTCCCTCGCTATTGAGGCTCCTCTGCCCATCTCTTTCACAGATTCCGTTACGCGTTATTTTTGTTTAGTTGGGCACTTTCAATTAGATGATGTGTGTTGTTAGTTATAGTTGTTTACCTTGCTTCTATAATTTTTTTGTACTTGATTTTTATAAGACTTCTTGGGTTCTTGATTCTTGTTCGAGTAAGAGATACCCTGACATGGCGCCCGTCCGCGAAATCAATTAAACCGCGTACCTGCACCCTGTCAACGTATTCCCCACGCATCGGAATTCCTTTTCATCTTCATTGCTTATTCCCGTATGGTTACTTGTGTCATCACATTTTCTTTTAATGGTAGGGGTAATGAGGGGTAGTTTTTGCGGGGCACAATTTTATGGGGAGATTAGTTGATTTTCTCATGAGAGTCCCCCTGGTCAAACAGTAATAACTAATTAGATATAAGCACCACAGGTCACTACCGCCGACCAACGAGTCCCCATGTTGTAGGGTCGTGTAATTTAAATGTAATTTATAGCTCCTTATTGTTAATAAATAACATACGAGTTGGGGAGTAGCTTCTACTAGAGAGCCTGGGATCAATCTGGAGGCAGAGGGATAGTATACACGTCCCCCACCCAATTGCCCAAGGCTTCCCATGACTGAGGGTCCATCTTTTTAGGATGCTTGGCGAACAGATAGTCGTACTGCTTGCCAAACAATGTCATGTTGTGCAAACAAGTCTTGTATCCACGTAACTTTTACTCAACAGAGGGTGAAAGTCAAGTGATTGCATGGTGGGACAATATACACCATGCCCATCCTTGGCTCTAACCTCCTATGCTTGAGGGTTCATCCGTTTTCACTATTGTATGTCGTATGGATATTTGAGTTATTTCTTCTATACCATTTCCAAAGTATTTCATGGGGTTGTTCGCTGACTATTATTTTATTTTGCTTATATGTATTAGAATTGCCATGTATACTGAGCTTTTATTAATTGTTGAAAGAAAAAAAAATTGTTGTTACCATCCGAAGTGTGAGGGGTACAACTACTGATTTTTAGCTAAAAGTATGTTTCACACGGTTTGAGTGGGTTTTTCGAGAAGTTTTAAAATAATAAAAAATTTATTCACTTTATTTTTTATTTACCGTCCGAAGTGTGAGAGGTACTACTACTGATTTTTAGCTAAAAGTATCTTTTACATGGTCTGAGTGGGTTTTTCGAGCTTGAATCGTTAAGGAAAAGGTTGTATTATATTATAGGCTAGCATATTTCAATTAATGCGATAACTGTCGACCAACTTGAAGGGGTTCTTAAATTTTCACTTGGGATTTAATGTAAGTATTCGATCTCGATACTTGATAAATCCTCATACACAATAATTTTCTCCTTTTTTTTAAGTATCTGTATTTAACAAGGTAGATTTTTTTTTCTTTTTACTCCATCCTTTTTAAAGCGTTTATGGTTTTAGCGAGTTTTTATTAAGGCTATATTTTGAAAATATAGGCTTATTTTTAAGGCTTTCAAAAATTAAGCTCTTAAACTGTAGTGCATTTTCATTTATTTTTATATGTTATTTAGTTTTGACCACTGCGACTGAAATATTTATTAACTTATTTTCTCCAGCTTTGTCCACACTTAGTTAAAGGGAGTTAATTTATTTCATATCGAAGGCGATCCTTGCTTACTCGCTTACTTTGATAGCTATTGTTCGAGTTGAATCGCATGAAGAGCTGTGTATTTTATGTTTATTCAAATGAATTTTTCTTTGGATATGTAGGGATAAATTCCTTATTTAAGTGCATTCTGTATTTATTCTAAGTAGGTTGAATACTAAGGCTTGTTAGTCGAGATTAAGTATTCCCATTCAAATGAATTAAGAGAAAAACTCATTTACTCTTAAGGTGTCAAGTTATTCTTCTCCCGTGGAGGAGTTAACGCCACGTGGTAGAGATACTTGTTATCCAGCGCGGTATTACTTAAAAGTTTTGTAGTTTGTCATAAGGCATATAAATTTAATTCCCTTGTATTTCCTAAATGAAATTTAAAGCATATTTTCGTTTGATGCCATACGTTGATGCCACGAAGATGCCGCACGAGAGTGCCGCGCGACTGAGGGGGGGGGGGCTCCTAAATTTGATTATAATATTACCTATAGTATCTGTAATTCTTTTTCTTTGATATTTTATCGCGATAATCTTTACTAGGTTAGCCTCTATAGGAGCTTGATTTAAGGAGAAAGTTCGAAAATTTAGCTTTATTCTATCTTCTGATGTAGGGTCTTTGAAACATGTTTCTGAACAAAGGGCAAAAGCACCTCACAGCTGTTGGAATCTATTTTATGGCTTCAAATTTCGCTTGATTACATTAGAAATTACCCTTCAGTTATTCATACTTCGTATAAATGTTCGTTTTGTTTTATTAATTTTAGTTAAATACATATGCTCACTAGTGAGTGCGTATTTTTTGAACTCTTGAATACCGTGCTTTCACAAAGCTTGAATTTTGTGAATAACATGCGGTTTACTATGCTATATCTCTGGTTGGGGGGGGGGGGGGAAATAAGGACGATCAGGGACCTGAGGGCGTGACTGGTTTATAAGGTTAGTAAAAACTATTAAATAATGTCTTGTTATATGTGTATTTATGATTAACGTCAATTTTTGGAAGAATTTTTTTTTTTTTACATTAATTGGTTATTTCTTGCATTGCTTAATTTCTGAATTATTTTGGTTATTAGTCCGTATTTTGACAGGCCTATATTGGCTTAATTTTGACCTGTTCGTCTTAGCGGTATGTTGCGTGGTTTGCGTCTTTTATGACAACCCATAGAAATTGAAATACGGTATTTTTTTGCAGTTTCTTGAGAATTAGGTTTTGACTTGCCTTATTTTATAGGTAATTACAGCGCAGTTTGTTTTCAAAAGCTCTCGTTATTCTTTTCTTTAAGGCCTATTTCTGAAGCAAAAGTATTTGTTGTTGTCAAATAGCCATTAGCCTAACTGCACGTTGCCACTTTTTATAGCGCCAAAGTGAATTTATGATTGATTGACGCAAGGGTCATTTTCACGATACGCGCTATGTGATTGTCCTTTAAATATTGTGCGAATTACGATACTTTAGGAATCAACTGATTGGTTTTATGCTTTTACCCTTCTGGTAGGCTATTTTATTAAATTATTTTTCTCATATATATATAATATACGACTGATTGCTGGATCGTAAGCGAATAATTTTATTCGAAACTAGCTTTGCATTTGGTTTTACCGGTTGTAATTATCTTCCAACCACAGTTCAAAACCTCTCTAAAGTTAAGAAATTGTCTGACCTAGGAAAAAGTTTTTTTGTTGTTCTTTTGTTACAGGTTATTCTTTATACTTTAATTGCGCGGTTCTTTTTTATGTTTTGACTCGCTTTAATGTAATCTTGGTTGAATTTATTCCTGCAATTTTTTGGGGTTTTGACGAATATTTTGCCCTTTGCCTATCGACTGTAAGCGTACTACTGTTTTTGCTAACTATTGCAAAATTAATGTGTCATTTAGCTAATCGTTGGTTACGATTTTAATCTATGGTACAAGAATTTTTATCAGGGAAAATTCATTCTCTATAGTTGGTCATCAAAAATTGAAAAGTCAATCAATACGCGTCCTTTTTTTGGCTTTATTTCTGTCTTATTTACGATTCACAGGTACGATATCTTAGAATTTTGTGAACTGATTTTACGTATTTTTTGATTTAAGGAAGGTTTACTTTGTCTTTCAAGACTGTTTAATCTGCACGAATGACACGTGATTAAGTGCTATATTACGGGGACAATTTGTCGAAATAACTTTATTTATGGCACTTGTCACACTTGACACAAATATATGTTATTTAGCGTTCGACAAGGCTACAGAAGCAATTTCACTTAATCGAATTGGTCAACAGGCTAGGCCATAAAATTTTTCTTTTTAGGTTTTTCCTATGCTTTACGTATTTGTAAGGCTTATTTTTTATAACTTAAGAATTACACTGGTCTCGAGGCCTTGCTTGTATCTGCGGATATACTTTTTATTAAGGCTTATATCGCATTTCTACAGGTTTAAAATTCAGGGCCAAAACCGGCATTTTAAATTCTACAATTCTCTAGCAATTAAGTTCCTTTGTTCATTTAGTTTTAGGAACGAAATTGCATATTATTTTATTATTTTGGCATACACCACAGCAATCTATAATCAATATACGATCAAATACATGGTTAAGGATATATTGAAGATATCAACTTTTGAGATCAAACTATATTTTCCAATCTCCTCATTTTACCGGGGCCAAGTTTTTGCTGCAGGGGTTGGTGTTTTTTTTTCTTGATATTTGAGAAACATTTTGGTATGGTAAGTTAAGTATTAGTTTTTAGGCGAAGGGACTATTAATTATAGGTATGCAATTAGCTCAGAGTACACGACAGTACACGGGTGAAATATTTTTCTTCTTAATAAAAAGATGAAAAGTGAAAGTAGGTTAACTCGAGGACATTATGCTTAGGTGATCCGACTATACTATCATAAATCTTAGTGGTTTCAACTACGTTTGAAAATTAATCTAAAGTAAATAGAATGATTTTCCTTATTAATGACGACGTTATTTTTCCGTTTAATTTATGGAAGGTGCTTGGTGTCATTTGTAGGCCCCTTATTCTTTGCTGACTTTTATTTGGAAGAATACTTCTAGTTACTACTTGCACTAAAGCCCTTTTTGAGTTTTATTGTGAAAATTGGTTGCTAGGTTTTGGCATTTGATTCCGGGTTACTTGAACTGCGTAAGCAATTTATAGCGTGGAAAGAAGTGGTCTAAATTTAGTAATAAAATTGGGAAGGGAGGTTTTTTTTTGTTTTGCTTGGTGAATTGCAAGGGTCGTTAAATAATTAAATTTATTCAGAACAAACTGAGTTTACTGAGAGAAATGATTATGGATTATTTAAGCAATTGAACACTGCATGTTTTATGATTAGTTATTGTATTAATACTAATAATGATAACAAGATATTGTTAAAATGACGGTCTACTTTTGTTAAAAAAATTATATAATTTAACTAGCCCAATTTTGGAAAATTGGTTTGTGAATTCTTAAATACAAGAGAGGATTTGAAGGAATTGTAAGGCCTGCCTTTGTTATTCTGATTGATTAAAAATTCTTGTCTATAATAACGGTTAGTTACCCTTCTCTAAGAAACGAAAAGAAATTGTATTAACATTTAAGGGAGAACTAGCGTATTTCCTACTCTTGGAGTTTGAGTGGAGGCCATCTAGCACGCATGGTGCACGTTGGGGTAAGTAAATAATCTTAATGTGACAACTGTGCCTTCTATCGGTATTAAGGATATTTTTTGTATTAAGTGGTTAGTGCGTGCAATTTTGAGGAAAAACAAATGAAAACGCACGGGTGTAAAGGGGAGGGGGGACCAAATTTCGTCATTTTAGCTTTTGTAATTATTGGGCTACATTGGATTTCGTGGTTTTTGTCGGAGGAACACGTAAACAAGTCTATCAATTTACCATTATTGTTTTTTTTGTGAATTTTTGTGACGCATAGCGTAGTTACTGGCGTGACATAGTTTCCAAGGATTAGCATTTTGCATAGGGCCACTTGAATTGCATAAATAATTTTAACGCTAAAAGAAATGGTATTAGTATAGTAAAAATTGCGAAAAGATAATTTTTTTGTGATTTGCAGGGTTTCTTTAAATAATTGAATTTATTTAAAGGCTCAGATGAACTTTTTTTTGCTGGTCAAGGATGGCTCCTCTTGATAACCTAATCTTCACACCACCACAAATCTTATATGCGGATTAAATATTCACTATTTTACCAAGAAAAGATACAATTTTACTTATAACTATTTTCAATTAGTTAATCTTTTGGCAAAATCTTCAGTTCATATAATGACTTGAATGTTTTGGAACAGATTTTTTTTTCTTTTAGTAGGCTTACATGGACAATTTTTCGAAAGATTAGTGAGGCCTGCTTCTGTTATTTAGATTGACAGAGACCCTATATCTATGATTCGGTTAGTTATTATATCCCTATATGCAGGTAAATCAGGCCTCGCATTGTTACTATCCTTACATGTATATATATATATATATATATATATATATATATATATATATATATATATATATATATATATATATATATATATATATATATATATATATATATATATATATATATATATATATATATATATATATATATATATATATATATATATATATATATATATATATATATATATATATATATATATATATATATATATATATATATATATATATATATATATATATATATATATATATATATATATATATATATATATATATATATAGTATATATATATAGCTATCTGCTTGATCATTACACTGCCGCTAATTACCTGTTTCCCTAATTGTTTCTTGGCTGGGTAATTAATACGATAATAACTCGCGCATATACTTTTTTTTCGACTGAATATTTTAAGTTGTTTGGTGTTTTATAACCTTTACGGCAAGTTTGGGTGGTGGTTATTTCCGGTCATCTTTTCTTGTGATTAAATTTAATACATTTTGGAATTCCGTGTTTGATTGTGTCGTTGGCATGACGATTTTTGAAAAAAAAAATATCCCATAAAATTGATTTCAGAAGAGGTAGAATCTATCCTGAGGAACTCTCAGCTTATCGAACATCCAAATACAAACAACCAAGCCTTTGGAGGAACGACACACCGAAGGCTCCCTGGATCGGTTGCCAAGTTGAGCATTCAAGTGCCGATCCGAATACTTCATTAAAATTAAAAGTAAATTTTGGATTATAGTGGTTTGTGGTTATGGACTGATAGACGACCGAACCCAGCACACTAATATGATCCTCGTGCACTGAGGTCAATCGCCTCACCGAGCAATCCCCTGTGATCCTCGGGTTTATTACTCCGGGGGCTACCCAAGATGATATTTACCTGTCCCAGGTAAAGCGAGGATGACTATCTACCGCATTTTCTCCTTTATGACTGAATTTGTAATATATTCTTTTTTTGTGTAATTAGGGAAATACTATATTTGGGCTAGCAGAAATATAGTTAGTCTAGTTTAACGAGATCGCGCTCACATATTAGGTTATTCACTATATTTTATCGCTAAACATTATATTCTATAAAATGTAACCACTTTACTGTATTAAAAAAAGTTTTTTTTTTTTTTTTTTTAACGAGAAAGGGATTTTTTACCTCTTTCTTTTGAGTTCAATTAATTACCATATTTAATATTCCTTAGTTTTCCGTATCTTCTGGTAATGGTTGTGTTTAGGGTGTTCCTTGTGGTGCAGATACTTCTGAGGAACTTTGGCCCGTAGTAACATTCTCTTGGGCGTCGGGGTACTGGGTCCGCATAATTATGTTATTATCCGTTGAAGTATCCTGTTGAATAGTTTCCAATTGGGGTTTTATATTATGGCGGGCTTGATTTGGGACTACAAAATACACAGGTTCTGATGTTCCTTCATTGTAATTGTTAGCAAGCAGATTTTCCAAGTGGGGGCTGAAGGTTAGGTCAATTTCAACTGTAAAGTATGTTGCAACTATCTTCTCTAAGTTTGAGCAGAATTCTCTTTGTTTTTGTTGTTCCCTGGTAATTTCGGAACGATTTTCTTTCAGTTGTTTCTCTAAGCTGTCTTGTTGTAGTTTAATTATTTCTTTCTGTGCTTTTAGGTGGTCGTATTTATGTTGTAAGTCTAAAATCTTTGCTCGTTGGGGTGCCAGGAATTCTTGTATCACCATTGTCACGGACAGAACAGTACTGTTTCTATAATCTCGTACTTTTTTACCAATTTCCTGCATTTTATCGTATGATACTTGTAATTTTAGGATCTGGTTGGGATAATTATATCCCTCAACAAGCGTGGCGTCGCTTATTGATTCTATTTCATTCTGTATTTTGGTGGTCTGTTCTTTAACTTCCAGAAACTGGGTTTCAATCAACTTATCCATTTGTTTAGTTACTAAGATCTCATTTATTCTTTTGTTCATTCTTTCTTAGGAGGCCTTCACTTCACTAAGGATTTAAGTGTGGCTTCTATCATATTCTCAATTTTCAATCTTTCTGTTACCAATTGTGCCGAGTCGTCTAGAAGTTTTGATCGTATTTGAAATAGTTGATCCAAGTTTGTTCTGTTTGTAACGGGGTGGCACTAGGTATTTTTTTGGAGGAGGGGTTGAACAATTCTTGTTCTTCTTCTATCTTCGGGGTTCTTTATCAAGCCGGGATTTAGTTTATCTGGAAAAATTGACTATTAACTTCTTTAAGGGTTTTTTTTCTCAAACTGCTCATTTCGATTTGATATTACTTTATAAGTTTTTGGGGTACTTGATTCCTAGACATATTTTTATTTATCTGGTTTCTTACTTATTCTTCTAGATTTCGCGGTAACGTCTTGTTTACTTTCTTGAGTTTTACTCCTTTTTTATTTTCCCGTAGAGATTAGGTCAAACTTATTGCATTGCTTCAAAAGGAATTTCTGGCCTTTGGTCTTCGCCTGTTTTGCATGGGCGGTAGCCGAAGTAGGTTTTTGTTTTTGTGTGTCTTGGGGCTCATCGTCAGATTCAGTAGAACTAGTTCCTGAGTATTCCTCATTAAGGCTTTCTGGGGCGGTCCTTTGAGATTTTGGAGTATCGCCTGCCCTTGCTTCATATATATCCTCTCCTCTGGAAGTGGAGGGTTTATTTTCCATTTTCTCGTGCTGAAATCCTGTTTCGGGGGAGTTAAAAGATTCTTGGGAACTCTGGGAGGAGTCAAATACTCTTGGAGAATGTCTCCACTGCTTGAATGCCATATCTTCCGGGGGTGGGGGTATATTTTTTAGCATGGTCTGTTTCCAGGAGTGAGATTCCTTGGGTTTTACTTTAGATACCGTTATGTGATGGTATTGTCCCGGGTTTTCATCTTCAGGGTATTCCTGGGTCCAAGGCAAGGTACTTTGCCTTGTTTTCATCGGATAATTTATAATGTCCTTTGCTTCTCTCAAGCTTTTTGTATATCCTTTATTTGTATCCCTGGGTGGAGTCTTCCTTATTTTTGCACCCGGGGTTTCCATAGCTCTGTTTAATTCATCCTTTAACGATAGGGGTCTTTCTATCAGGGTTGCTGGGGAAACCATGTCGTCTGGAAATCTTTTGGGGGGGCATGGGGTTGAAATTCTGTCGGGAAAAATTGGGTTTTTGGGGATAGCGTATAATCTAGTTCTTCCTCTGAGCTTTCTGAAGATGAACTCTTAGGGCTTTTTGGTGTTCTTATTGGTACAGGTATTAAGGATTTTCTTTTAGGAATGACTAAATTTTTCATGGCCAAAAATTCTTCAAAATCTTCCTCTTCGCTATGATTCTCGAAGTAGTTTTGTTTGAAATTAAAGGGTTTTAATTCGGATAGCCTCGACTTAGGAAATTCGTTTTCCGCGTTTGATGAATCTGAAGATGAGGGTTTGGGCGCCCACCTAACTGGGTATTTGGCTCATTTTATTCGGATAACATGTGCCTTATATGTTCTTCCGTTGTCTGGGCTTATCATTTTAAAAGTAAAATCATTGTCGTATTTTTTGATTATTCTTTAGGGTCCCGAATATTTATTGGAAAGTTTTTTGCCTTCTAGCTTTGCCTCATTTCTTAGATATACACAATCGCCTACCTTAAAATTTATATTCCCTTTGATTTTAGACTCGTTTCTCAACTCTTGGTTCATCTTACATTTTTCTAACTCTTGTCTAACTATTTTATAAGTTTTTCTCATCCTATTTATAAAATCTTTATTATAGTCCTCTGTGTTATTGTAATAATGTCTTGATTCTATAATTTCTTGATAAGGTATTTTAAAATCGTGTCCGAACAAAAGAAAAAATGGACTTTCTTTAGTTGTTTCTGAATAAGCGGTATTAATTACATTGGTTAAGTAAGGTAGATATTGATCCCAATCGTTTCGATTGTGTTTTGTATAAATACTCAAAACATGGGAAAATATTTTGTGCCTATTTTGAATTTTTCCATTAGCTTGGGGGTGGTAGGGAGAGGTTAATAATTTTTCGATTTTAAGGAAGCTCATTAAATCTTTTGTTACTTTAGAAACGAAGTTAGTTCTGTTGTCACTAATAACCTGGTGAGGAATGCCAAATTTTCAAAATATCTTTGACAACGCTTTGCTTGTGGCATATGCGCCTTGATTTTTCAATGCTTTGGCAAAAGTGAAGCCGGTAAAATGGTCTATTACTGAGAGAACGCAAGTATGACCTCTATTAGAAACAGGTAGTCCTCCACTCGTACCATACAAATCAAATGAAACGATATCGAAAGGAAATCTCGCTACTGGTACTCTTTCCATCGGGGGATTGGGGTACGTTTGGGAATTTTTCCTTAAATTACACGCTTCACATGTACTTATGAAATCTTTAAGCTTTGTTAACGCTGACGGTATATAAAAATATTGTTTTAACTTGTAAAAGGTTTTAGCTACTCTTAAATGTCCACCTATCTCAGAATGGAAGAACTCAAAGGCAGGTATTATTAAGCTTTGGGGTAATACTGGAATTATTAAAGTTTGATTTCTATTTGTTTCGCCTGTTACTATTCTGCAAAGGATTTCCTCGTCCAAATCGTAATAAAAATTGTCTATTTCCCGCTTCAGGGCTTTGAACTTATCTGGGAGATTATCAGAATTCACAAAATAATTAATGAGAGTCAAACACATTTCATCCTTAACCTGGTTTCTTTTATTATTAGCTAGGGATAGGGGGCTACGAGTAATTTCGTTTTCTTCTATTAAGATTTTAGGTTTATTCTTCTTGTGTTTTCGTTTACTGGGATTAATGGCATTTATTTATTTAGTTTCATTTTCTGAGGAGTTATTCTCAGGGTATCTACTCAGGAAATCGCAGGGGGCATTTTGTTTACTGGTCACATGTTCAAATTCGTAATCCAGATCTTGGATTTTCATTATCCATCTCTCTAAAATTCCAGTTGGATTTTTGAATGTGCTTGGGTACTGTAAGCTTTTATGGTCCGAACTCAAACTTAAATTTTCGATCCATTAAATAATGTTTAAATTTATCTAAATGGTAAATTATAGAAAGTAATTCCAAATTCGTTGCTGAATAACTTCTTTCACCTTTGGTTAAAGTTCTGCTTGAATAGCATATGACTTTCTCTATATACCGAGGGGGTTCCTGTAGGGGTTCGGGGTGGTTTTCCACGGGGATTAATTGGGAAAGGATTGCACCAATGCCTAGACCTGAAGCATCGGTAGTAACCACAAATTGTCCCTTTTCAAAGTCTGGCAACGACAAAATTGGCTCAGAAGTAAGAGCTTTCTTGAGAGTGTCCAAGGAAGTTTGAGCTTCATTCGACCAGGTGATAGTCTTGCCGTCCCCTTTAGTCAAGTCCGTTAAGGGTTTCGCAATTTGAGCGTATTTGCGTATGAATTTTCTAAAGTAACTTGTCAAACCAATAATGCCTCTTAGTTGTTTCATAGTTTTCGGCGGCTTAAGATTCTCTACACATTTTATCTTCTCAGGGTCCAGTGATATTTGACCTTGGGTGACTATCGTTCCTAAGAATTTTATTTCGGATTGAAATAAATTTACTTTTTCAGGTCTACATTTTAGATTACACTCTCTGATTTTTTCAAAAACTTTGGCTAATGTGTTTAAATGATATTCTGGTGTTTCTGCCACACAAATCACATCATCCACAAAATGGATAATATTTTCTATACCTCGTAATAAGCGTAACAGAGGTCTACATAATGCACTTGAACTAGTTTTGAGTCCGAATGGTACTGTCAAATACTCATAAGAGCCACATTCTGTTGTTGAAAAGGCCGTTTTATAAACGTCACTATCTGCTATCTTAACCTGATGATAACCTTGCGTGAGGTCAAGAGATGTAAAAATTTTATTTTTTGTTGAAATGGAGTCTAGGATTTCATCAATTCGGGGCAGGGGAAATTTGTCGCTAACTACCTTCTTGTTTAAGGCTCTATAATCTACTACTAGCCCAAGGTCCTTGTTCTTTTTTTTGTACAAGTATAACAGGGGCTGAAGATGGGATTATACTTGGCCGTATAATATTGTTTCTTTCTAATTCGCAGATTTTATTTTTTAACCAATCTTTATAGGAGTAAGGGATGCGATAGGGCTATTTAGCTACAGGCAATCCTGTAGTTTGGATAGAATGTTCATAGAACGGTATCAACCCGATATCTTCTTCGCATGTGGAAAAAATATCTCTAAAATTCCAGAGCAATTCACATAATTTTACTTTTAATTGTGTATCTTGGATATGGTCTAATTTAAATTTTTCCAAAAATTGGGATCTTGTTAGTGGGTACCTATTCTTTGGATTACTAACACCAATACCATTAACTAATGTTTTCTCGGAGTTTTTCCACTTGTTTAGCTCATGCTCAGAAATCACTTGTATTTCAACGAGGCATGTTCCCTTTTTTAATGTAATTGTATCATTTTCATTTGTATTGGTCAGCCAAATAAAACCTTCTCCTTTCTCATATAAAATGATCTGTTCCACACAAAACAGATTTTCGGGGATTTCTTTACATGGGGATGCAAACCAAATTTCGGAATTGTCATTTACGGGGGTGATCATTTGTGAAATTTGAACTCTTTGCATTGTTTTTGGGGGGATTTTTGTTTTACGTTATGCGAATCCATAATATTTTTCTTCCGAGTTGTTTTCTATTAAGTTAAGGTTGGTGCTTGGTTGCGTCGAGTCTTCCGATTTTGGGGTTGATTGTAAGGAGACAGTACTTGGGTTTATTATTTCGTTCCATAATTCTGCTATTTTCTTTATTTCTGTTTGCCTATACTCTTGCATTTTCCCTATCTTTTCTTTTGTTGACTCAATCCATTTGCAGCTTGTTTTTCTCCCACAGGACGAGAGATGGGTTAAAAAAGATTTTATTCTATTCACTGTTGCTTCCCCTCTCTCCACGCGTTGGAGAATAGGATCGTATGGATACATGAGTCTGTTATTTGCTATGTCTAATAATACTTTATTAGATTTTAACAAATTAGCACCGATTACAGCCTCATACGGGAAATTTTTGCATATTATGAAGATTGTAGGGAACACTCTATTATCTTTCGTCACATCTAAACATATGGAGCCTATTGCTTCCAGCCTATGTCCTGTGACACTAGTTAAACTGGGAATATTGAAATTTTTCCGTCGCTTAATATATACTGGTAGTCTATTAAACACATTCGAGTTTATTATGTTAACTGCTGCACCGGAATCTATTAACGCTTTGAAATAAATATTCGCAACATTAAAATCACTCAATATAGGTAATATGTCATTATTATCACTTAAAGAAGGTACCATCACTGGAAGGGACCTATAAAAAATACTGGCCTCCAGGGTCCCGGTTAATTTTCTTGGGGGCCTAATTCGTTTCCCTGTGCACTTATTTGGTAAGTTGGCGTTTGACATTGGGGTTCGGTGGGAATTTCACTTGCAAGTTGATTGGCATTTCATGGTCTTGGTTGCCACGAATTGTTACGTGGCTTAGGATTTCTTGTGCCGACGGCTCGCAGCATTTGTTCATTTTGTATTGATGAAAAATTTCTTTCGTTTCCCATCGGGAAAAAATATCCTCTGTTATCGCTCGTATTCCTGTTAAATCTAGTCGGATACACCATCCGTGAATGAAATTGGTATATGTTTTGTCGCGTATTTGGGCTGGGGGACCGGTAATTATTTTGTCGGTTGGGGGAAGGATTTGAATAGTATTGGGAAGGCGTATATTGGGAAGAATTTGAATACGCAAATCCTTGTTGGTACGGGTTGCGGAACGATGGGAGACGTGGAGGGTTATTTCTATAGCTTCCTGACCCATTGGCATTTAAGTTTGTTCTCCCGAACAAACGGTTACTAAAACTGGGGGTTGCTGGTGTAAAGTTGTTTCTAGTAAGGCATTCCCTGGCAATATGTCCTTGTTTATTACATGCATAACATGTAATTGGGGGTTTATTTGCGTAGTTTGCCGTTTTCGTGGGTGCAAAACGTACAATTCTCTCCCTCGTAGGGGTTGGGGATCTATTTTGGTTCGGTTTGGGTGAGTTATCTCTCGAAAAAAATCCTGGGGAAATTCCTCGAGATAGTCCCGGAGTTGGATTTTCTACATTATTTATTCTTGACTTATTGTTATTTGCCACAATCGAGTAAATTTGAATCATTCTCTCTACTTCCTGAATTGCTAGCTCTAATGTTTGAATATTTTTTTATATTAACATTCGATACAGTTTGGGGCTTAATCCCTGCATGAAAGCATTTAGTACAATTTTATCGTATAAAGGACCAGATTCTTTTTCGTATTTAGCCTCAATGGATACCATTACCTTGTGTAGGTATTCCCTAACATTTTGTGTTTCGTCGAAACATACCGTACCATGCTTTAATTTGTGTGTTAAACTTGTTTCAACAAATCTTTCTCGGAACGCTTTTAGCAATTTTTCTATTGAGTTTATAGGAAGGTTGTTATCTTCCCCTATTGTATTTTCTATTTGTTTTAGGAATATTAATGCTTGTCCCTTAAGTCTCATTAACAAAATGCCTACTAATGATCTTAAGTCCGTTTGAGTTACTTCTACGAATTGGTTTAATTGAATAATAAACTCATCTATATCTGAATCACCGTTATATGAAGGAAGAGATTTTGAAATTTCCACTGTTTTGGCAATGAGTTTTTGCTTTAACAATTGTTTGTTTTGATCTAAAGTTTTTTTTTCAAAATAAATTAAAATTCGGCACTGGTTTTTTTTTATACAACTCAATTTTGACGCGTCTAAATTATATTTTTGTTATTGTATTAAGGGGACATAGGATTTACAAAATAATTCGCTTCAAAGTATGCAAAAAATATTGCACTTTAAAGAATGAACAAAATATTGCCATTTCCCTATGTGTAAGATTTCTCAATAATCCTTTTCTGTAGAAAGTTTTGTCCTTGTGTTTTGCTCCTTTAAACAGGACCGCGCCAATTCTAATGGGGGGGGGTGGTTTAATAAAAAAGTTGTTTTGTGGGGGGGGGGGGTTAATAAGAGTTATTTTTTCTTATATTTTCTGATGTTTCCTCATATGGAAATTCCAATTAATTAATTCAATGGGGAAATTTAGTTAAACTCTTTGTTGACAGTTCGCGAGTGGCTTACCTGAGTGGAGGCGGAACTTCGTGTGGGGCGAGCTCAAATTAGCGGTTCAAATTGGGAGCTTATATTAACGGCCATACTGAGTCGAAATCAGATTGAAAGGTATCTGGTTCCCTTGAGAGCAAGTGGAGCCACAAGGACTAACTATCTTGAGAATTACTAACATAGAGAGAATAAAGTAAGAAAGTAATGTGTTTATTTTTACTCACATATCGTCACAGAGTTTGGTGGTAATATCAAGGACACTTTACAGTCAAATACACTTAGGCAAAATGGTTCACTTGGACAATACAAATAACGTTCAATAAAACTGTTTTTAGGTTTGCCTAAGATTCACATAATAGACTGACAATAAGTCTGTAATAAAACTGGCATAAGACTTTCCTAAGACTGAAAAAGACTCGAAAAAGACTAAAAAAGACTCGAAAAAGACTGGAAAAAGACTGGCGCGAAAATTGCTAAGTTCTAGCTATCTACTTTTTCCAACTTCGCCATAGGTTACGTTCGGGCGTTACTAACAAGTATATTTTACAGTTTCTATTGGTTCCACTATTTGTCCTATATTACTATTGGATGGGTATATACCAATGGGCTACTTGGGTTTAATTAAAGTTTATGACTTTTAAGATATCACTTTGGAATTTTTCTAACAAAGGAGAGTTTTACATTATAACTTTAATTACAATTTATAACTTTTAAGATATCACTTTGGAATTTTTCATAACAAAACAAAGTTTTACACTGTAGCTTTTTGCTAGCAGGGTGTCACTTAGTTTCCAGAAGGCTTATAATTTGTTTCTGTGAAAGTTGCTAAAGGACAATACGATTTAATTACATTAGGATACATAGTTCTAAACTTAGTTCTCAGAACAATACAATTAGATTATACAAAAATATTCTGCATCTCGAGTGACTATTTTTTTGTATAATAAATTCTACCATCTCTTGATGGTTTGGTATTTAAAACTCTTAAGATTAAATTACATTGTTAGTCGCCTGTCATGTAAGATTTGGTCAAACTGATATTTATTGCATACATTGGCGACACAAAGGCGGATTTATTTATTAGATTTTCTGTGGGAAGGATTCTTACGATGTTTGTTACAATGTATAATTACAATGTATAATTAGATACATTTGTTTCACTATGTTAAATAGAAAGCTTGAGTCTTGCTCGATCTGTAGGTTACTTGAATTTTTCAGGTTCATATTTTGGGTGATTTTATTCTTTACTTGGGTAACTTTAATTGGAAGATTTTGAGGTTTTTGAAAATTGATCCGATTACAATGATGTTATAGGTAAATGAATGGTTTACCCATGGACTATCTACTCCCCCTCCCTCCCTGTGCATAAGTGACAAAGCTGGTAAAATAAATTTTAAATCATAATTTGAATTATGAATAAAAACTGGAATAAGCAACTGCTGGCTTACATTCACATTGCATGATTGATGTGCTACCCCTCTAAAATTACTACCCCCTGATGATATTTCCTGCCAAAAGTGATTGTGGTCTCTGTCTTTCCCCTTCCTCCTTCTTTCCCCCCTAGTCCCATTCCCTTATCCCCCTCTTCAAACTCCCCCTTACAAACCCAGCATATTCTTTGATTTTTAATCGCGAGAAGATCCTCTGCAGACATTAACATTGGGTAATGTGTATTTCTCAATCAAGAAATAGCGTCATTTGCAGTGGCAATTAATTTTGTCAGTGCCTTGACCATGAACTCACCCTCATCCAACGTCTCGACTATTTCTAACAACTGCATAGTGTTAAAACTGTCTCTTTGCACGTGGGCGTAGGAGACTGCAATGGCTCGATGTTCTTTGATTCGATTCGGAAATCGAGGATCATTCACTTCCACTAGCTTGGCCTCACAATCCAAAGAGGGGTATTTTGAAAAATTTTAAAGTGTAAAATCGCCCTATCACCTGAAACCGTTGCCACTGACTGGTGGCCATGCCGTCTAGAATACTTCATATGATTTTGTGATTCACTGAACCCCCTGACAACCCTCTAATTCTGGATTATATTTTAAAACTGTACCCTTATCCCTATGCCCCCCTCTTAAAATAAAATCTTTTTTAAATTTACAAATATTAACGCTTAAATTTTCAACAAAAAGAACCACAGACCCACTCCCATTTTCGCTATAATTTTCAAGATGCTAGTGGTCTATCCGCATTGAAAAAATTTTGAGGGTGTTTTTATGGATTGGAGAGACCACATTATTACGCATACCGAAAATTATAACAAAAATGGGAGTGGGTCTGTGGTTCTTTTTATTGAAAATTTAAGCGTTAATATTTGTAAAATTAAAAAAGATTTCATTTTAAGAGGGAGGCATAGGGATAAGGGTAAGATTTTTGATCTGTTTCGGAACAGATTCGCTGAACACCTTGACAACCCTCTAAATCTGGATTATAATTTAAAACTGTACCCTTATCCCTATGCCCCCCTCTGAAAATAAAATCTTTTTAAAATTTACAAATATTAACGCTTAAATTCTCAACAAAAAGAACCACACAGCCACATCGAGATGCGTATTAATGTGGTCTATCCATTCCATAAAAACACCCTCAAAATTTTCTAAATGCGGATAGACCACTAGCATCTCGAAAATTATAGCGAAAATGGGAGTGGGTCTGTGGCTCTTTTTGTTGAAAATTTAAGCGTTAATATTTGTAAATTTGAAAAAAAATTTATTTTAAGAGGGGGGCATAGGGATAAGGGTACAGTTTTAAAATGTAATCCAGATTTAGAGGGTTGTCAAGGTGTTCAGCGAATCTGTTTCGAAACAGGTCAAAAATGTTTAATGTATGCTTTCCTCATTTCAGCTTTCGAACCACTTCGAAATGACGCTACAAACAAAAATTTAGAATATTGGGCTGTACATGGGAAGTTGGGGTCCGATTTCCCCCCTTTAGATTTTTCATGTTTAGAGGGAAAATACCCAGTAATGATCAGGTCCATTGATATTTTTGAAAGGGTCAATGTCCATTTAAATATCGGCGTTACTGTGGTTCAATTTGAAATAGAATTTGAGGATGGGGTTCGTTCTAAAAGGAAGGGGGTGGTGTTCCCAGTAAGGAGCCCGTCAATTGAATTGCTGAAGCACTGGGTTTGGCTGTTGTACAAACCACCTAGTGAACCCAATGCAATTGGCCATTTCAACCCAATTACAGACATCATTAGAGTTCTGGGGAAGGGTAAGATTAGGGGGGGACGTTTCTACTGTCCAACATGCCTGTGTCGATTTTGGACTGAATTAAAGTTACAAAATCATATGAAGCATTGTAGATGGCATGACTACCAGTCAGTGGAAACGGTTTCAGGTGATAGGACCATTTTACGCTTTAATAATTTTCAAAATACCCTCCTCCAAAGCAGTAAAATCTTTTTGGATTGTGAGGCGAAGCTAGTGGAAGTGAACGATCCTCGATTTCCGAATCGAATCAAAGAACATTGAGCCATTGCAGTCTCCTACGCCCAAGCGCAAAGAGACAGTGAGAGAGTGCAAACTTCGTCCCGGAGTCATTACACTTAGAAACACCAAATAAATCGACCTTGAAAAAGGTGCTTTAAAGTACCAAATAGTACCTGTCTTATCCGGCAATGTTGTAAGCTTCTGTCAGTATTTTATGTCCATATATGGAGTCCCTCTCGGAACTCCTGATAGGTCCCTACTTTCCTATCAAGTCGAACAAACAAAAAACGAAAACAACTACAATTTCCATAGGTTTAATGTTATCCGTAAAAAGCTAAGACCCTGAGAATATTAAGCCTTTTAGAAGAAAACAAAAATCTTTAGTCATCAAGAAATTTCAACTACCAACTGGTTTCAGAATTCCTATCAAGTCGAACAAAAACAAAAAACAAAATAACTGCAACAAAAAAAAACAACCTAATTTTAAAAAGTTTTTGGGAAACAAACTGAAAGTAAAGTTCAACTCGGCCCGAAAGTAACCATAACTCTAAAAACGGAATTTTAATAATAATAGATACATAAAAATTATTGGCTTTGTGTCCTGATTCCAAATACATAAATTTCCTGAGGTTTAATGCTATCCGTCAAAAGCTAAGACCCTGAGAATATTATGCCTTTTAGAAGAAAAACAAAAAAATTTAGTCATCAAGAAATTTCAACTACCAACTGGTTTCAGAATTACTATCAAGTCGAAAAAAAAACAACTACAACAAAAAAATCGCTAATTTTAAACAGTTTTTGGAAAACAAAGTGAAAGTAAACTGCAACTCGGCCCGAAACTAACCATAACTCTAAAAACGGAATTTTAATAATAATAGACACATAAAAATGATTGGCTTTGTATACTGATTCCAAATACATAAATTTCCTAAGATTTAATGTTATCTGTCAAAAGCTAAGACCCTGAGAATATTATGCCTTTCAGAAGAAAAACAAAAATATTTAGTCATCAAGAAATTTCAACTACCAACTGATTACAGAATTCCTATCAAGTCGAACAAACAAAAAACAAAAACAACTACAACAAAAAAAAACAAATTTTAAACAGTTTTTGGGAAACAAAGTGAGAGTAAAGTGCAGCTCGGCCCGAAAGTAACCATAACTCTAAAAACGGAATTTTAATAATAATAGATACATAAAATGATTGACTTTGTGTACTGATTCCAAATACATAAATTTCCTTAGGTTTAATGTTATCCGTCAAAAGCTAAGATTCTGAGAATATTATGCCTTTTAGAAGAAAAACAAAAATATTTAGTCATCAAGAAATTTCAACTACCAACTGGTTTCAGAATTCCTATCAAGTCGAAAGAAAAACAACTACAACAAAAAAAACGCTAATTTTAAACAGTTTTTGGGAAACAAAGTGAACGTAAAGTGCAACTCGGCCCGAATTCAACCATAACTCTAAAATAGAAAAATTATTGACTTTGTGTACTGATTCCAAATACATAAATTTCCTTAGGTTTAATGTTATCCGTCAAAAGCTAAGATTCTGAGAATATTATGCCTTTTAGAAGAAAAACAAAAATATTTAGTCATCAAGAAATTTCAACTACCAACTGGTTTCAGAATTCCTATCAAGTCGAACAAACAAAAAACAGAAACAACGACAACAACAAAAAAACAATTTTAAACAGTTTTTGGGAAACAAAGTGAAAGTAAAGTGCAACTCGGCCCGAAAGTAACCATAACTCTAAAAACGGAATTTTAATAATAATAGATACATAAAAATGATTGGCTTTGTACGCTGATTTCAAATATATAAATTTCCTTAGGTTTAATGTTATCCGTCAAAAGCTACGACCCTCAGAATATTATGTCTTTTAGAAGAAAAACTAAAATCTTTAGTCATCAAGAAATTTCAACTACCAAATGGTTTCAGAATTCCTATCAAGTCAAAAAAAAAACAAAAAAAACAACTACGACAAAAACAATTCCCAATTATAATCAGTTTTTGGGAAACAAAGTGAAAGTAAAGTGCAACTCGGCCCGAAAGTAACCATAACTCTAAACACGGAATTTTAATAATAATAGATACATAAAATGATTGGCTTTGTACGCTGATTCCAAATACATAAATTTCCTTAGGTTTAATGTTATCTGTCAAAAGCTAAGACCCTGAGAATATTATGCCTTTTAGAAGAAAAACAAAAATCTTTAGTCATCAAGAAATTTCAACTACCAAATGGTTTCAGAATTCCTATCAAGTCAAACAAACAAAAAACAACTACAATAAAAAAACCAATTTTAAACCGTTTTTGGGAAACAAAGTTAAAGTAAAGTGCAACTCGGCCCGAAAGTAACCATAGGTCTAAAAACGGAATTTTAATAATAATAGATACATAAAAAGATTGGCTTTGTATACTGATTCCAAATACATAAATTTCCTTAGGTTTAATGTTATCTGTCAAAAGCTAAGACCCTGAGAATATAATGCCTTTTAGAAGAAAAAAAAATCTTTAGTCATGAAGAAATTTCAACTACCAACTGGTTTCAGAATTCCTATCAAGTCGAAAAAAAACAACTACAACAAAAAAAACGCTAATTTTAAACAGTTTTTGGGAAACAAAGTGAACGTAAAGTGCAACTCGGCCCGAAACTAACCATAACTCTAAAAACGGAATTTTAATAATAATAGATACATAAAAATGATTGGCTTTGTATACTGATTCCAAATACATAAATTTCCTTAAGTTTAATGTTATCTGTCAAAAGCTAAGACCCTGAGAATATTATGCCTTTTAAAAGAAAAACATAAATCTTTAGTCATCAAGAAATTTCAACTACTAACTGGTTTCAGAATTCCTATCAAGTCGAACAAACAAAAAACAGAAACAACTACAACAAAAAAAAATAATTTTAAATAGTTTTTGGGAAACAAAGTGAAAGTAAAGTGCAACTCGGTCCGAAAGTAACCATAACTCTAAAAACGGAATTTTAATAATAATAGATACATAAAAATGATTGGCTTTGTACGCTGATTCCAAATACATAAATTTCCTTATGTTTAATGTTATCCGTCAAAAGCTACGACCTTCAGAATATTATGTCTTTTAGAAGAAAAACAAAAATCTTTAGTCATCAAGAAATTTCAACTACCAACTGGTTTCAGAATTCCTATCAAGTCCAACAAAAAAAAAGAACTACAACAAAAACAATTCCCAATTATAAACAGTTTTTGGGAAACGTGAAAGTTAAGTACAACTCGGTCCGAAAGTAACCATAACTCTAAAAACGGAGTTTTAATAACAATAGATACATAAAAATGATTGACTTTGTATGCTGATTATAAATACATAAATTTCATTAGATTTAATGTTATCCATCAAAAGATAAGAGCCTGAGAATATTACGCATTTTAGAAGAAAAACAAAAATATTTAGTCATCAAGAAATGTCAACTACCAACTGGTTTCAGAATTCCTATCAAGTCGAACAAAAAAAAAACAAAAACAAAAACAACTACAAAAAAAACACCCTAATTTTAAACAGTTTTTGGGAAACAAAGTGAAAGTAAAGTGCAACTTAGCCCGAAAGTAACCATAACTCTAAAAACGGAATTTTGATAATAATAGATACATAAAAATTATTGGCTTTGTATACTGATTCCTAATACAGAAATTTCCTTAGGTTTAATGTTATCTGTCAAAAGCTAAGACCCTGAGAATATTATGTCTTTTAGAAGAAAAACAAAAATCTTTAGTCATCAAGAAATTTAAACTACCAACTGGTTTCAGAATTCCTATCAAGTCGAACAAAAAAAAAAAAAAAAAAACTACAACAAAAAAAAACAACCCAATTTCAAACAGTTCTTGGGAACAAAGTGAAAGTAAAGTGCAACTCGGCCCGAAAGTAACCATAACTCTAAAAACGGAATTTTAATAATAAAAGATACATAAAAATGATTGGTTTTGTACGCTGATTCCAAATAAATAAATTTCCTTATGTTTAATGTTATCCGTCAAAAGCTAAGACCCTGAAAATATTAAGCCTTGTAGAAGAAAAACAAAAATCTTTAGTCATCAAGAAATTTTCAACTACCAACTGGTTTCAGAATTTCTATCAAGTCGAATAAAAAAACAAACAAAAACAATTAAAACAAAAAAAACCCTAAACAGTTTTTGGGAAACAAAGTGAAAGTAAAGTGCAACTCGGCCCGAAAGTAACCATAACTCTAAAAACGGAATTTTAAACAATAGATACATAAAAATGATTGGCTTTGTATACTGATTCCAAATACATAAATTTCCTTAGGTTTAATGTTATCTTTCAAAAGCTAAGACCCTGAGAATATTATGCCTTTTAGAAGAAAAACAAAACTCTTTAGTCATCAAGAAATTTCAACTACCAACTGGTTTCAGAATTCCTTTCAATTCTAACAAACAAAAAACAGAAACAACTACAACAACAAAAAAACAATTTTAAACAGTTTTTTGGAAACAAAGTGAAAGCAAAGTGCAACTCGGCACGAAAGTAAACATAACTCTAAAAACGAAATTTTAATAACAATATGTGTTTAAAAATGATTGGATTTGTATAGTGACTCCAAATACATAAATTTTCTTAGGTTTAATGTCATCCATCATAAGCTAAGACCCTCAGAATATTATGTCTTTTAGAAGAAAAACTAAAATCTTTAGTCATCAAGAAATTTCAACTACCAACTGGTTTCAGAATTCCTATCAAGTCCAACAAAAAAAAACAACTACAACAAAAACAATTCCCAATTATAAACAGTTTTGGGAAACAAAGTGAAAGTAAAGTGCAACTCTGTCCGAAAGTAACCATAACTCTAAAAACGGAATTTTAATAATAATAGATACAAAAAATGATTGGCTTTGTACGCTGATTCCAAATACATAAATTTCCTTAGGTTTAATGTTATCCGTCAAAAGCTAAGACCCTGAGAATATTATGCCTTTTAGAAGAAAAACAAAAATACTTAGTCATCAAGAAATTTCAACTACCAACTGGTTTCAGAATTCCTATCAAGTCGAACAAACTAAAAACAAAAACAACTACAAAAAAAACAAATTTTAAACAGTTTTTCGGAAACAACGTGAAAGTAAAGTGCAATTCGGCCCGAAAGTAACCATAACTCTAAAAATGGAATTTTAATAATAATAGATACATAAAATGATTGGCTTTGTATACTGATTCCAAATACATAAATTTCCTAAGGTTTAATGTTATCTGTCAAAAGCTAAGACCCTGAGAATATTATGCCTTTCAGAAGAAAAACAAAAATATTTAGTCATCAAGAAATTTCAACTACCAACTGGTTTCAGAATTCCTATCAAGTCGAACAAACTAAAAACAAAAACAACTACAAAAAAAACAAACAACCAAATTTTAAACAGTTTTTTGGAAACAAAGTGAAAGTGAAGTGCAATTCGGCCCGAAAGTAACCATAACTCTAAAAACGGAATTTTAATAATAATAGACTCATAAAAATGATTGACTTTGTATACTGATTCCAAATACATAAATTTCCTTAGGTTTAATGTTATCCGTCAAAAGCTAAGACCCTGAGAATATTATGCCTTTTAGAAGAAAAACAAAATATTTAGTCATCAAGAAATTTCAACTACCAACTGGTTTCAGAGTTCCTATCAAGTCGAAAAAAAACAACTACAACAAAAAAAAACGCTAATTTTAAACAGTTTTTGGGAAACAAAGTGAACGTAAAGTGCAACGCGGACCGAAACTAACCATAACTCTAAAAATTTCCTCAGGTTTGACTACTAACTGGTTTCAGAATTCCTATCAAGTCGAACAAACAAAAAACAGAAACAACTACAACAAAAAAAAACAATTTTAAACAGTTTTTGGGAAAAAAATTGAAAGTAAAGTGCAACTCGGCCCGAAAGTAACCATAACTCTAAAAACGGAATTTTAATAATAATAGATACATAAAAATGATTGGCTTTGTACGCTGATTCCAAATACATAAATTTCCTTAGGTTTAATGTTATCCGTCAAAAGCTACGACCCTCAGAATATTAAGCCTTTTAGAAGAAAAACAAAAATATTTAGTCATCAAGAAATTTCAACTTCAAACTGGTTTCAGAACTCCTATCAAGTCAAAAAAAAACAAAAAAAACAACTACAACAAAAACAATTCCCAATTATAAACAGTTTTTGGGAAACAAAGTGAAAGTTAAGTGCAACTCGGTCCGAAAGTAACCATAACTCTAAAAACGGAATTTTAATAATAATAGATACATAAAAATGATTGACTTTGTGTACTGATTCCAAATACATAAATTTCCTTAGGTTTAATGTTATCCTTCAAAAGCTAAGACCCTGATAATATTATGCCTTTTAGAATAAAAAAAAAAATATTTAGTCATCAAGAAATTTCAACTACCAACTGGTTTCAGAATTCCTATCAAGTCGAAAAAAAAAACAACTACAACAAAAAAAAACCCTAATTTTAAACATTTTTTGGGAAACAAAGTGAAAGTAAAGTGCAACTCGGCCCGAAACTAACCATAACTCTAGAAACGGAATTTTAATAATAATAGATACATAAAAATGATTGGCTTTGTATGCTGATTCCAAATACATAAATTTCCTTAGGTTTAATGTTATCCGTCAAAAGCTAAGAGCCTGAGAATATTATGCCTTTTAGAAGAAAAACATAAATCTTTAGTCATCAAGAAATTTCAACTACTAACTGGTTTCAGAATTCCTATCAAGTTGAACAAACAAAAAACAGAAACAACTACAACAAAAAAAAATTTTTAAACAGTTTTTGGGAAACAAAGTGAAAGTAAAGTGCAACTCAGCCCGAAATTAACCATAACTCTAAAAACGGAATTTTAATAATAATAGATACATAAAAATGATTGGCTTTGTACGCTGATTCCAAATACATAAATTTCCTTAGGTTTAATGTTATCTGTCAAAAGCTAAGACCCTCAGAATATTATTTCTTTTATAAGAAAAAAAAAATCTTTAGTCATCAAGAAATTTCAACGACCAACTGGTTTCAGAACTCCTATTAAGTCCAACAAAAAAAAACAAAACAAAAACAACTATAACAAAAACAATTCCCAATTATAAACAGTTTTTGGGAAACAAAGTCAAAGTTAAGTGCAACTCGGTCCGAAAGTAACCATAACTCTAAAAACGGAATTTTAATAATAATAGATACATAAAAATGATTGACTTTGTGTACTGATTCCAAATACATAAATTTCCTTAGGTTTAATGTTATCCGTCAAAAGCTAAGACCCTGAGAATATTATGCCTTTTAGAAGAAAAACAAAAATATTTAGTCATCAAGAAATTTCAACTACAAACTGGTTTGAGAATTCCTATCAAGTCGAAAAAAAAACAACTACAACAAAAAAAAACCCTAATTTTAAACAGTTTTTGGGAAACAAAGTGAACATAAAGTGCAACTCGGCCCGAAAATAACCATAGCTCTAAAAACGGAATTTTAATAATAATAGATACATAAAAATGATTGGCTTTGTATAATGATTCCAAATACATAAATTTCCTTAGGTTTAATGTTATCTGTGAAAAGCTAAGACCCTGAGAATATTATGCCTTTTAGAAGAAAAACATAAATCTTTAGTCATCAAGAAATTTCAACTACTGACTGGTTTCAGAATTCCTATCAAGTCAAAAAAACAAAAACAGAAACAACTACAACAAAAAAAACAATTTTAAACAGTTTTGTGGGAACAAAGTGAAAGTAAAGTGCAACTCAGCCTGAAAGTAAACATAATTGTAAAAACGGAATTTTAATAATAATAGATACTTAAAAATTATTGGCTTTGTATACTGATTCCAAATATATAAATTTCCTTAGGTTTAATGTTATCCGTCAATAGCTACGACCCTCAGAATATTATGTCTTTTAGAAGAAAAACGAAAATGTTTAGTCATCAAGAAATTTCAACTACTGACTGGTTACAGAATTCCTATCAAGTCCAACAAAAAAAAAACAAAAAAAACAACTACAACAAAAACAATTCCCAATTATAAACAGTTTTTGGGAAACAAATTACTTTCACTTTGTTTCCCAAAAACTGTTTAAAATTGGTTTTTTTTTTTTTGTAGTTGTTTTTGTTTTTTGTTTGTTCGACTTGATAGGAATTCTGAAACCAGTTGAAATTTCTTGATGACAAAATATTTTTGTCATCAAGAAATTTCAACTACCAACTGGTTTCAGAGTTCCTATCAAGTCGAAAAAAAAACAACTACAACAAAAAAAAACGCTAATTTTAAACAGTTTTTGGGAAACAAAGTGAACGTAAAGTGCAACGCGGACCGAAACTAACCATAACTCTAAAAATTTCCTCAGGTTTGACTACTAACTGGTTTCAGAATTCCTATCAAGTCGAACAAACAAAAAACACAAACAACTACAACAAAAAAAAAACAATTTTAAACAGTTTTTGGGAAAAAAATTGAAAGTAAAGTGCAACTCGGCCCGAAAGTAACCATAACTCTAAAAACGGAATTTTAATAATAATAGATACATAAAAATGATTGGCTTTGTATGCTGATTCCAAATAAATAAATTTCCTTAGGTTTAATGTTATCCGTCAAAAGCTACGACCCTCAGAATATTATGTCTTTTAGAAGAAAAACAAAAATCTTTAGTCATCAAGAAATTTCAACTTCCAACTGGTTTGAGAATTCTATCAAGTCGAAAAAAAAACAACTACAACAAAAAAAACCCTAATTTTAAACAGTTTTTGGGAAACAAAGTGAACATAAAGTGCAACTCGGCCCGAAACTAAGTCATCAAGAAATTTCAACTACTAACTGGTTTCAGAATTCCTATCAAGTCGAACAAACAAAAAACAGAAACAACTACAAAAAAAAATTTAAACAGTTTTTGGGATACAAAGTGAATGTAAAGTGCAACTCGGCCCGAAATTAACCATAACTCTAAAAACGGAATTTTAATAATAATAGATACATAAAAATGATTGGCTTTGTACGCTGATTCCAAATACATAAATTTCCTTAGGTTTAATGTTGTCTGTCAAAAGCTAAGACCCTCAGAATATTATTTCTTTTAGAAGAAAAACAAAAATCTTTAGTCATCAAGAAATTTCAACGACCAACTGGTTTCAGAACTCCTATTAAGTCCAACAAAAAAAAAAAAAAAAAACAACTACAACAAAAACAATTCCCAATTATAAACAGTTTTTGGGAAACAAAGTGAAAGTTTAATACATAAAGATACATAAAAATAGATAGAAAGATACATAAAAATGATTGACTTTGTGTACTGATTCCAAATACATAAATTTCCTTAGTTTTAATGTTATCCGTCAAAAGCTAAGACCCTGAGAATGTTATGCCTTTTAGAAGAAAAACAAAAATATTTAGTCATCAAGAAATTTCAACTACAAACTGGTTTGAGAATTCCTATCAAGTCGAAAAAAAAACAACTACAACAAAAAAAAACCCTAATTTTAAAGAGTTTTTGGGAAACAAAGTGAACATAAAGTGCAACTCGGCCCGAAACTAACCATAACTCTAAAAACGGAATTTTAATAATAATAGATACATAAAAATGATTGGCTTTGTATAATGATTCCAAATACATAAATTTCCTTAGGTTTAATGTTATCTGTGAAAAGCTAAGACCCTGAGAATATTATGCCTTTTAGAAGAAAAACATAAATCTTTAGTCATCAAGAAATTTCAACTACTGACTGGTTTCAGAATTCCTATCAAGTCAAACAAACAAAAACAGAAACAACTACAACAAAAAAAACAATTTTAAACAGTTTTTGGGAAACAAAGTGAAAGTAAAGTGCAACTCGGCCCGAAAGTAACCATAACTCTAAAAACGGAATTTTAATAATAATAGATATATAAAAATGATTGGCTTTGTACGCTGATTCCAAATACATAAATTTCCTTAGGTTTAATGTTATCCGTCAATAGCTACGACCCTCAGAATATTATGTCTTTTAGAAGAAAAACGAAAATGTTTAGTCATCAAGAAATTTCAACTACTGACTGGTTACAGAATTCCTATCAAGTCCAACAAAAAAAAAACAAAAAAAACAACTACAACAAAAACAATTCCCAATTATAAACAGTTTTTGGGAAACAAAGTGAAAATTAAGTGCAACTCGGTCCGAAAGTAACCATAACTCTAAAAACGGAATTTTAATAATAATAGATACATAAAAATGATTGGCTTTGTATGCTGATTCCAAATACATAAATTTCGTTAGGTTTAATGTTATCCGTCAAAAGCTTAGACCCTGAGAGTATTAAGCCTTTTAGAAGAAAAACAAAAATATTTAGTCATCAAGAAATTTCAACTACCAACTGGTTTCAGAATTCCTATCAAGTCGAACAAAGAAACAAAAACAAAAACAACTACAACAAAAACACCCTAATTTTAAACAGTTTTTGGGAAACAAAGTAAAAGTAAAGTGCAACTCAGCCCGAAAGTAACCATAACTCTAAAAACGGAATTTTGATAATAATAGATACATAAAAATGATTGGCTTTGTATACTGATTCCAAATACAGAAATTTTCTTAGGTTTAGTGTTATCTGTCAAAAGCTAAGACCCTTAGAATACTATGTCTTTTAGAAGAAAAACAAAAATCTTTAGTCATCAAGAAATTTCAACTACCAACTGGTTTCAGAATTTCTATCAAGTCGAACAAACAAAAAACAAGAACAACTACAAAAAAAAACAATTTTAAACAGTTTGGGAAACAAAGTGAAAGTAAAGTGCAACCCGGCCCAAAAGTAACCATTTACTCTAAAAACGGAATTTGAATAATAAAAGATTCATAAAAATGATTGGTTTTGTTCGCTGATTCCAAATAAATAAATTTCCTTATGTTTAATGTTATCCGTCAAAAGCTAAGATCCTGAAAATATTAAGCCTTGTAGAAGAAAAACAAAAATCTTTAGTCATCAAGAAATTTTCAACTACCAACTGGTTTTAGGATTCCTATCAAGTCAAATAAAAAAACAAACAAAAATAATTACAACAAAAAAAAAACCTAAACAGTTTTTGGGAAACAAAGTGAAAGTAAAGTGCAACTCGGCCCGAAAGTAACCATAACTCTAAAAACGGAATTTTAAATAATAGATACATAAAAATGATTGGCTTTGTATACTGATTCCAAATAAATAAATTTCCTTAGGTTTAATGTTATCTGTCAAAAGCTAAGACCCTGAGAATATTATGCCTTTTAGAAGAAAAACAAAAATCTTTAGTCATCAAGAAATTTCAACTACCAACTGGTTTCAGAATTCCTGTGAAGTCGAACAAACAAAAAACAGAAACAACTACAACAAAAAAAAACAATTTTAAACAGTTTTTGGGATACAAAGTGAAAGGTAAAGTGCAACTCGGCCCGGAAGTAACCATAACTCTAAAAACGGAATTTTAATAATAATAAATACATAAAAATGATTGGCTTTGTATACTGATTACCAATACATAAATTTCCTTAGGTTTAATGTTATCTGTCAAAAGCTAAGACCCTCAGAATATTATGTCTTTTAGAAGAAAAACAAAAATCTTTAGTCATCAAGAAATTTCAACTACCAACTGGTTTAAGAAATTTCAACTACCAACTGGTTTCAGAATTCCTATCAAGTCCAACAAAAAACAAAAAAAAACAACTACAACAAAAACAATTCCCAATTATAAACAGTTTTTGGGAAACAAAGTATTTCAGAATTAGAAGAAAAACAAAAATATTTAGTCATCAAGAAATTTCCACTACCAACTGGTTTGAGAATTCCTATCAAGTCGAAAAAAAAACAACTACAAAAAAAAACCATAATTTTAAAGAGTTTTTGGGAAACAAAGTGAACATAAAGTGCAACTCGGCCCGAAACTAACCATAACTCTAAAAACGGAATTTTAATAATAATAGATACATAAAAATGATTGGCTTTGTATAATGATTCCAAATACATAAATTTCCTTAGGTTTAATGTTATCTGTGAAAAGCTAAGACCCTGAGAATATTATGCCTTTTAGAAGAAAAACATAAATCTTTAGTCATCAAGAAATTTCAACTACTGACTGGTTTCAGAATTCCTATCAAGTCAAACAAACAAAAACAGAAACAACTACAACAAAAAAAACAATTTTAAACAGTTTTTGGGAACAAAGTGGAAGTAAAGTGAAACTCGGTCCGAAAGTAACCATAACTCTAAAAACGGAATTTTAATAACAATAGATATATAAAAATGATTGGCTTTGTACGCTGATTCCAAATACATAAATTTCCTTAGGTTTAATGTTATTCGTCAAAAGCTAAGAGCCTGAGAATATTAAGCCTTTTAGAAGAAAAACAAAAATATTTAGTCATCAAGAAATTTCAACTACCAACTGGTTTCAGAATTCCTATCAAGTCGAACAAAGAAACAAAAACAAAAACAACTACAACAAAAACACCCTAATTTTAAACAGTTTTTGGGAAACAAAGTAAAAGTAAAGTGCAACTCAGCCCGAAAGTAACCATAACTCTAAAAACGGAATTTTGATAATAATAGATACATAAAAATGATTGGCTTTGTATACTGATTTCAAATACAGAAATTTCCTTAGGTTTAGTGTTATCTGTCAAAAGCTAAGACCCTGAGAATACTATGTCTTTTAGAAGAAAAACAAAAATCTTTAGTCATCAAGAAATTTCAACTACCAACTGGTTTCAGAATTTCTATCAAGTCGAACAAACAAAAAACAAGAACAACTACAAAAAAAACAATTTTAAACAGTTTGGGAAACAAAGTGAAAGTAAAGTGCAACCCGGCCCAAAAGTAACCATAACTCTAAAAACGGAATTTGAATAATAAAACATTCATAAAAATGATTGGTTTTGTACGCTGATTCCAAATAAATAAATTTCCTTATGTTTAATGTTATCCGTCAAAAGCTAAGATCCTGAAAATATTAAGCCTTGTAGAAGAAAAACAAAAATCTTTAGTCATCAAGAAATTTTCAACTACCAACTGGTTTTAGGATTCCTATCAAGTCAAATAAAAAAACAAACAAAAATAATTACAACAAAAAAAAAACCCCTAAACAGTTTTTGGGAAACAAAGTGAAAGTAAAGAGCAACTCGGCCCGAAAGTAACCATAGCTCTAAAAACGGAATTTTAAATAATAGATACATAAAAATGATTGGCTTTGTATACTGATTCCAAATAAATAAATTTCCTTAGGTTTAATGTTATCTGTCAAAAGCTAAGACCCTGAGAATATTATGCCTTTTAGAAGAAAAACAAAAATCTTTAGTCATCAAGAAATTTCAACTACCAACTGGTTTCAGAATTCCTGTCAAGTCGAAAAAAAAAAAAAAAAAAACAACTACAAAAAAAAACAATTTTAAACAGTTTTTGGGAACAATGTGAAAGTAAAGTGCGACTCGGCCCGAAAGTAACCATAACCCTAAAAACGGAATTTTAATAACAATAAATACATAAAAATTATTGGCTTTGTATACTGATTACCAATACATAAATTTCCTTAGGTTTAATGTTATCTGTCAAAAGCTAAGACCCTCAGAATATTATGTGTTTTAGAAGAAAAACAAAAATCTTTAGTTATCAAGAAATTTCAACTACCAACTGGTTTCAGAATTCCTATCAAGTCCAACAAAAAAACAAAAAAAAAACAACTACAACAAAAACAATTCCCAATTATAAACAGTTTTTGGGAAACAAAGTGAAAGTAATGTGCAACTCGGTCCGAAAGTAACCATAACTCTAAAAACGGAATTTTAATAGTAATAAATATATAAAATGATTGGCTTTGTACGCTGATTCCAAATACATAAATTTCCTTAGGTTTAATGTTATCCGTCAAAAGCTAAGACCCTGAGAATATTATGCCTTTTAGAATAAAAACAAAAATACTTAGTCATCAAGAAATTTCAACTACCAACTGGTTTCAGAATTCATATCAATTCGAACAAACAAAAAACAAAAACAACTACAACAAAAAAAACAACCCAATTTTAAACAGTTTTTGGGAAACAAAGTGAAAGTAAAATGCAACTCGGCCCGAAGGAAACCATAACTCTAAAAACGGAATTTTAATAATAATAGATACACAAAAATGATTGGCTTTGTATACTGATTCCAAATACATAAATTTCCTTAGGTTTAATGTTATCTGTCAAAAGCTAAGACCCTGAGAATATTATGCCTTTTAGAAGAAAAACATAAATCTTTAGTCATCAAGAAATTTCAACTACGAACTGGTTTCAGAATTTCTATCAAGTCGAACAAAAAAAAACAGAAACAACTATAACAAAAAAAAACAATTTTAAACTGTTCTTAGGAAACAAAGTGAAAGTCAATTGCAACTCGGCCCGAAAGTAACCATAACTCTAAAAACGGAATTTTAATAACAATAGTTGCATAAAACTGATTGGCTTTGTATGCTGATTCTAAATACATAAATTTCCTAAGGTTTAATGTTATCTGTCAAAAGCTAAGACCCTGAGAATATTATGTCTTTCAGAAGAAAAACAAAAATATTTAGTCATCAAGAAACTTCAACTACCCACTGGTTTCAGAATTCCTATCAAGTCGAACAAACTAAAAACAAAAACAACTACAACAAAAAAAAAACAATCAAATTTTAAACAGTTTTTCGGAAACAAAGTGAAAGTAAAGTGCAACTCGGTCCGAAAGTAACCATAACTCTAAAAACGGAAATTTAATAATAATAGATACATAAAAATGATTGGCTTTGTGTACTGATTCCAAATACATAAATTTCCTTAGGTTTAATCTTATCCGTCAAAAGCTAAGACCCTGAGAATATTATGCCTTTTAGAAGAAAAACAAAAATATTTAGTCATCAAGAAATTTCAACTACCAACTGGTTTCAGAATTCCTATCAAGTCGAAAAAAAAACAACTACAACAAAAAAACCGCTAATTTTAAACAACTTTTGGGAAACAAAGTGAACGTAAACTGCAACTCGGCCCGAAACTAACCATAACTCCAAAACGGAATTTTAATAATAATAGATACATAAAAATGATTGGCTTTGTATAATGATTCCAAATACATAAATTTCCTTAGGTTTAATGTTATCTGTCAAAAGCTAAGACCCTGAGAATATTATGCCTTTTAGAAGAAAAACATAAATCTTTAGTCATCAAGAAATTTCAACTACTAACTGGTTTCAGAATTCCTATCAAGTCGAACAAACAAAAAACAGAAACAACTACAACAAAAAAAACAATTTTAAACAGTTTTTGGGAAACAAGGTGAAAGTAAAGTGCAACTCGGCCCGAAAGTAACCATAACTCTAAAAACGGAATTTTAATAACAATAGATATATTAAAATGATTGGCTTTGTATGCTGATCCCAAATACATAAATTTCTTTAGGTTTAATATTATCCGTCAAAAGCTACGACCCTCAGAATATTATGTCTTTTAGAAGAAAAACAAAAATCTTTAGTCATAAAGAAATTTCAACTACCAACTGGTTTCAGAATTCCTATCAAGTCCAACAAAAAAAAACAAAAAAAAACAACTACAACAAAAACAATTCCCAATTATAAACAGTTTTTGGGAAACAAAGTGAAAGTTAAGGGCAACTCGGTCCGAAAGTAACCATAACTCTAAAAACGGAGTTTTAATAATAATAGATACATAACAATGATTGGCTTTGTACGCTGATTCCAAATACATAAATTTCCTTAGGTTTAATGTTATCCGTCAAAAGCTAAGACCCTGAGAATATTAAGCCTTTTAGAAGAAAAACAAAAATCTTTAGTCATCAAGAAATTTCAACTACCAACTGATTTCAGAATTCCTATCAAGTCAAACAAAAATACAAAAACAAAAACAACTACAACAAAAACACCCTATTTTTAAACAGTTTTTGGGAAACAAAGTGAAAGTAAAGTGCAACTCAGCCCGAAAGTGACCATAACTCTAAAAACGGAATCTCGATAATAATAGATACATAAAAATGATTGGCTTTTTATACTGATTCCAAATACAGAAATTTCCTTAGGTTTAATGTTATCTGTCAAAAGCTAAGACCCTGACAATACTATGTCTTTTAGAAGAAAAACAAAAATCTTTAGTAATCAAGAAATTTCAACTACCAACTGGTTTCAGAATTTCTATCAAGTCTAACAAACAAAGAACAGAAACAACTACAACAAAAAAAAACAATTTTAAACAGTTTTTGGGAAACAAAGTGAAAGTAAAGTGCAACTCGGCCCGAAAGTAACCATAACTCTAAAAAAGGAATTTTAATAATAATAGATACATAAAAATGATTGGCTTTGTACGCTGATACCAAATAAATAAATTTCCTTAGGTTTAATGTTATCCGTCAAAAGCTAGGACCCTCAGAATATTATGTCTTTTAGAAGAAAAACAAAAATATTTAGTCATCAAGAAATTTCAACTACCAACTGGTTTCAGAATTCCTATCAAGTCGAACAAAAAACAAAAACAAAAACAACTACAACAAAAACACCCTATTTTTAAACAGTTTTTGGGAAACAAAGTGAAAGTAAAGTACAACTCAGCCCGAAAGTAACCATAACTCTAAAAACGGAATTTTGATAATAATAGATACATAAAAATGATTGGCTTTGTATACTGATTCCAAATACAGAAATTTCCTTAGGTTTAATGTTATCTGTCAAAAGCTAAGACCCTGAGAATACTATGTCTTTTAGAAGAAAAACAAAAATCTTTAGTCATCAAGAAATTTCAACTACCAACTGGTTTCAGAATTTCTGTCAAGTCGAACACAAAAAAAAACAAGAACAACTACAAAAAAAAACAATTTTAAACAGTTTGGGAAAGAAAGTGAAAGTAAAGTGCAACCCGGCCCAAAAGTAACCATAACTCTAAAAACGGAATTTTAATAATAAAAGATACATAAAAATGATTGGTTTTGTACGCTGATTCCAAATAAATAAATTTCCTTATGTTTAATGTTATCCATCAAAAGCTAAGACCTTGAAAATATTAAGCCTTGTAGAAGAAAAACAAAAATATTTAGTCATCAAGAAATTTTCAACTACCAACTGGTTTCAGAATTCCTATCAAGTCGAATAAAAAACAAACAAAACAATTACAACAAAAAAAAAACCTAAACAGTTTTGGGGAAACAAAGTGAAAGTAAAGTGCAACTCGGCCCGAAAGTAACCATAACTCTAAAAACGGAATTTTAAATAATAGATACATAAAATGATTGGCTTTGTATACTGATTCCAAATACATAAATTTCCTTGAGTTTAATGTTATCTGTCCAAAACTAAGACCCTGAGAATATTATGCCTTTTAGAAGAAAGATAAAAATCGTTAGTCATCAAGAAATTTTAACTACCAACTGGTTTCAGAATTCCTATCAAGTCGAAACAAACAAAAAACAAAAACAACTACAACAAAAAAAAAACCAATTTTAAACAGTTTTTGGGAAACAAAGTGAAAGTAAAGTGCAACTCGGTCCGAAAGTAACCATAACTCTAAAAACCGAATTTTAATAATAATAGATACATAACAATAATTGGCTTTGTATACTGATTCCAAATACATAAATTTCCTTAGGTTTAATGTTATCCGTCAAAAGTTAAGACCCTGAGAATAATATGCCTTTTAGAAGAAAAACACAAATCTTTAGTCATTAAGAAATTTCAACTACCAACTGGTTTCAGAATTCCTATCAAGTCGAACAAAAAAAACAACTACAACAAAAAAAAACCTAATTTTAAACAGTTTTTTGGTAAAAAAGACTAAAAGAAAAGTGCAAATCGGCCCGAAAGTAACCATAACTCTAAAAACGGAATTTTAATAATAATAGATACATGAAAATGATTGGCTTTGTATACTGATTCCAAATACATAAATTTCCATAGGTTTAATGTTATCCATCAAAAGCTAAGACCCTGAGAATTTCATGTCCTTTAGAAGAAAAACAAAAATCTTTAGGCATCAAGAAATTTCAACTACAAACTGTTTTCAGAATTCTTTTCGAGTCAAACAAAAAAAAACAACTAGAACAAAAAAAACCCTAATTTTAAACAGTTTTTTGGGAAACAAAGTGAAAGTCAAGTGCAACTCGACGTGAAAGTAACCATAAATCTAGAAACGGAATTTTAATAATAATAGATACATAAAAAAGATTGGCTGAAATGATTGATTCCAAATACATAAATTTCCTTAGGTTTATTGTTATTCTTCGAAAGCTAAGACCCTGAGAATATTAAGCCTTTTAGAAGAAAAACAAAAATCTTTATTCATCAAGAAATTTCAACTACCAACTGGTTTCAGAATTCCTATCAAGTCAAACAAAAAAAACAACTACAACAAAAAACAATTCCCTATTATAAACAGTTTTTGCGGAACAAAGTGAAAGTAAAGTGCAACTCGGGCCGAAAGTAACCGTAACTCTATAAACAGAATTATAATAATAATAGATACATAAAAATGATTGGCTTTGTATACTGATTCCAAAATACATAAATTTCCTTAGGTTTAATGTTATCCGTCAAAAGCTAAGACCCTGAGAATATTATTCCTGTTAGAAGAAAAACAAAATCTTTAGTCATCAAGAAATTTCAACTACCAACTGGTTTCAGAATTCCTATCAAGTCGAACAAAAAACAAAAAAAAACAACTACAATAAAATATAAACCCAATTTTAAACAGTTTTTGGGAAACAAAGTGTTAGTGCAGTTGCAACTCAGCCCGTAAGTAACCATAACTGTAAAAACGGAATTTTAATAATAATAGATACATAAAAATGATTGGCTTTGTACGTTGATTCCAAATATATAAATTCTTTAAGGTTTAATGTTATCCGTCAAAAGCTAAGAGCCTGAGAATATTACGCCTTTTAGAAGAAAAACAAAAATCATTAGCCATCAAGAAATTTCAACTACCAACTGTTTTCAGAATTGCTATCAATTCGAACAAAAAACAAAAAGCAGCTATAACAAAAAAAACCAATTTTCAACAGTTTTTGGGAAACAAAGTGAAAGTAAAGTGCAACTCGGCCCGAAAGTAACCATAACTCTAAAAACGGAATTTTAATATTAATAGATACTTAAAAATGATTGGCTTTGTGCGCTGATTCCTAATACATAAATTTCCTTAGGTTTAATGCTATCCGTCAAAAGCTAAGACCCTGAGAATATTATGCCTTTTAGAAGATAAACAAAAATCTTTAGTCATCAATAAATTTCACTACCAACTGGTTTCAGAATTCCTATCAAGTCGAACAAAAAAAACAAAAAAAAAAACAACTACAACAACAAAAATTCCCAATTTTAAACAGTTTTTGGGAAACAAAGTGAAAGTAAAGTGCAACTCGGTCCGAAAGTAACCATAACTCTAAAAACGGGATTTTAATAATAATAGATACAAAAAAATGATTACATTTATACGCTGATTCCAAATACATAAATTTCCTTAGGTTTAAGCTAAGACCCTGAGAATATTATGCCTTTTAGAAGATAAACAAAAATCTTTAGTCATCAAGAAATTTCACTACCAACTGGTTTCAGAATTCCTATCAAGTCGAACAAAAAAGCAAAAACAAAAACAACTACAACAAAAAAAACCTAATTTAAAACAGTTTTTGGGAAACAAAGTGAAAAAAAAGTGCAACTCGTCCCGAAAGTAACCACAACTCTTAAAATGGAATATGAGTGATTAATAATGCAGGGAAATGATTGGCTTTTTATACTGATTTTGAATTCAGAAATTTCTTTAGGTTAAATACTATGTGTCAAAAGCTAAAACCCTGGCAATATTTTGGTTTTTATAAGAAAAAGAAAAATCTTTAGTTATCAAGAAATTTCAACTACCAACTGGTTTCAGAATTCCTATCAATTCGAACAAACATAAATGAAAGCAATTGCAGCAAAAAAAATTTAACAGTTTTTGGGAAACAAAGTAAAAGTAAAGTACAAATCGGCCCAAAAGTAACCATAACTCAAAAAACAGAATTTTAATAATAACAGATACATAAAAATGATTGGTTTTGTACGCTGATTCCAAATACATAAATTTCCTTAGGTTTAATCTTATCCGTCAAAAGCTAAGACCCTGAGAATATTAAGCCCTTTAGAAAAAAAACTTTAGTCATCAAGAAATTTCAACTACCAACTGGTTTTAGAATTCCTATCAAGTCGAACAAAAAAGCAAAAACGAAAACCACTACAACAAAAAAACCCTAATTTTAAACAATTTTAGGGAAATAAAGTGAAAGTAAAGTGCAAATCGGTCCGAAAGTAACAATAACTCTAAAAACGGAATTTTAATAATTATAGATACATGAAAATGATCGGCTTTGTATACTGATTCCAAATACATAAAATTCCTTAGGTTTAATCATATCCGTCAAAAGCTAAGACCCTGAGAATATTAAGCCTTTTAGAATAAAAACTTTAGTCATCAAGAAATTTTAACTACCAACAGGTTTCAGAATTCCTATCAAGTCGAACAAAAAAGCAAAAACGAAAAGAACTACAACAAAAAAAACCTAATTTTAAACAATTTTTGGGAAACAAAGTGAAAGTAAAGTGCAACTCGGCCCGAAAGTAACCATAACTCTCAAAACGGAATTTTAATAATTATAGATACATGAAAATGATTGGCTTTGTATACTGATTCCAAATACATAAAATTCCTTAGGTTTAATCATATCCGTCAAAAGCTAAGACCCTGAGAATATTAAGCCTTTTAGAATAAAAACTTTTGTCATCAAGAAATTTTAACTACCAACTGGTTTCAGAATTCCTATCAATTCGAAAAAAAAGCAAAAACGAAAAGAACTACAACAAAAAACCCTAATTTTAAACATATATTTGGAAACAAAGTGAAAGTAAAGTGCAACTCGGTCTGAAAGTAACCATAACTCTAAAAACAGAATTTTAATAATTATAGATACATGAAAATGATTGGCTTTGTATACTGATTCCAAATACATAAAATTCCTTAGGTTTAATCATATCCGTCAAAAGCTAAGACCCTGAGAATATTAAGCCTTTTAGAAGAAAAACTTTAGTCATCAAGAAATTTTAACTACCAACAGGTTTCAGAATTCCTATCAAGTCGAACAAAAAAGCAAAAACGAAAAGAACGACAACAAGAAAAACCTAATTTTAAACAATTTTAGGGAAATAAAGTGAAAGTAAAGTGCAACTCGGTCCGAAAGTAACCATAGCTCTAAAAATGGAATTTTAACAATTATAGATACATGAAAATGATCGGCTTTGCATACTGATTCCAAATACATAAAATTCCTTAGGTTTAATGTTATCTGTCAAAAGCTAAAACCCTGAGAATATTATACATTTTATAAGAAAAAGAAAAATCTCTAGTCATCAAGAAATTTCAACTACCAACTGGTTTCAGAAATTTCTATAAAGTCGAACAAACAAAAAAAAAACTACAACAAAAAAAACAATTTTAAACAGTTTTTGGGGAAAAAAGTGAAAGTAAAGTGCGACTCGGCCCAAAAGTAACCATAATTCTAAAAACGGAATTTTAATAATAATAGATACATAAAAATGATTGGTTTTGTACGCTGATTCCAAATATATAAATTTCTTTAGGTTTAATGTTATCTGTCAAAAGCTAAGACCCTGAAAATATTAAGACTTTTGGAATAAAAACAAAAATCTTCAGTCATCAAGAAATTTTAACTACCAACTGGTTTCAGAATTCCTATGAAGTCGATCTAAAAAGCAAAAACGAAAACAACTACAACAAAAAAAAAACCTAATTTTAAACAGTTTCAGGGAAACAAGGTGAGACTAAAGTGCAACTCGGCCGAAAAGTAACCATAACTCTAAAAACGGAAGATTAGTAATTAAAAAAACATGAAAATGATGGGCTTTTTATACTGATTCCATATACATAAATTTTCTTAGGTTTAATGTTATCTGTCAAAAGCTAAAACCCTGAAAATATTAATCTTTTTAGAAGAAAAAGAAAAATCTTTAGTCATCAAGAAATTTCAACCACCAATTGGTTTCAGAATTTCTATCAAGTCGAAAAAACAAAAAACCAAAAACAACTACAACAACAAAAAGCAATTTTAAACAGTTTTGGGAGAACGAAGTGAATAGTTCATTTCTGGGCTTTTTTTCTAACCAAAGATTCATATTTGACCCAGGGAAACGTATTTTCTATAATTTTCTTACAAAAAATTAGAGTTTTCGGTCAAAAAACTTTATAGTTCAGTTTTTTACGGAAATGACATATTTTCCTTCCCAAGCTGAGCTTTTTTTAACCAAAGAATCACATTTGACCCAACCAAAGATTCACTTTTGACCTAGAGAAATGTATTTTCTATAATTTCTTTCAAAAACTTGTGTTTACGATCAAAAAAGCTTTATAGTTCATATTTTGCGGAAATGGTTTATTTTCTTTCCAAAGCTTGGCTTTTTTCTAACCAAAAATTCACATATTACCCAGAGAAATGTATTTTTTATAATTTTCTTACAAAAACTACTGTTTACGGTCAAAAGGCTTTATAGTTCAGTTTTTAAAGAAATGACATATTTTCCTTCCAAAACTGAGCTTTTTTCTAACCAAAGTTTCACATTTGAGCCAGAGAAATGAATTTTCAATAATTTTCTTACAAAAACTAGTGTTTATGGTCAAAAAGCTTTATAGTTCATTTTTTATTGAAATTACTTATTTTTGGTCCAAAGCTAGGCTTTTTTCTTACCAAAGATTCACATTTAACCCAGAGAAATGTATTTTCAATAATTTTCTTACAAAAAAATAGAGTTTACAGTCAAAAACCCTTATTAGTTCATTTTTTATGGAAATGGCTTATTTTTGTTCCAAAGCTGGTCTTTTTTCCAACCAAAGATTCACATTTGACCAAGAGAAATGTATTTTCTATAATTTTCTTACAAAGAAAAAATAGAGTTTACGATCAAAAAGCTTTATAGTTCAGTTTTTACAGAAATGGCTTATTTTCCGATCCAAACCTAGGCTTTTTCTATCCAAAGATTCACAATTGAATCAGAGAAATATATTTTCTTTAATTTTGGTACAAAAAATAGAGTTTACGGTAAAAAATCTTTGTAGTTCAGTTTTTATGGAAATGGCTTATTTTCGTTCTAAAGTTGGGCTTTTTTCTAACCAAAGATTCACATTTGATCTAGAGAAATGTATTTTCTATAATTTCTTACAAAAACTAGTATTTACGGTCAAAATGGCTTTATAGTTCATATTTTACGGAAATGGTTTATTTTAATTTCAATGCTCGGCTTTTTTTCTAATAAAAAATTCACATTTCACCCAGAGAAATGTATTTTCTATAATTATCTTATAAAAACTAGTGTTAACGGTCAAAAGGCTTTATAGTTAAATTTTTTACAGAAATTACATATTTTCCTGCCAAAGCTGAGCTTTTTCTAACCAAAGATTCACATTTGACCCAGAGAAATGTATTTTCTATAATTTTCTTACAAAAACTAATGTTTATGGTCAAAAAATTTTATAGTTCATTTGTATGGAAATGGCTTATTTTCGTTCCAAAGCTGGGCTTTTTTTCCAACCAAAGATTCATATTTGACCCAGGGAAACGTATTTTCTATAATTTTCTTACAAAAAATTAGAGTTTACGGTCAAAAAACTTTATAGTTCAGTTTTTTACGGAAATGACATATTTTCCTTCCAAAGCTGAGCTTTTTTCTCATCAAAGAATCACATTTGACCCAACCAAAGATTCACATTTGACCTAGAGAAATGTATTTTCTATAATTTCTTTCAAAAACTTGTGTTTACGATCAAAAAAGCTTTATTGTTCATATTTTGCGGAAATGGTTTATTATCTTTCCAAAGCTCGGCTTTTTTCTAACCAAAAAATTCACATTTGACCCAGAGAAATGTATTTTCTATAATTTTCTTACAAAACTAGTGTTTACGGTCAAAAAGCTTTATAGTTCAGTTTTTAAAGAAATGACATATTTTCCTTCCAGAACTGAGCTTTTTTCTAACCAAAGATTCACATTTGACCCAGAGAAGTGTATTTTCAATAATTTTCTTACAAAAACTAGTGTTTATGTTCAAAAAGCTTTATAGTTCATTTTTATGAAAATAGCTTATTTCGTTCCAAACGTGATCTTTTTTCTAACCAAATACTCATTTCTTGCAGAATGTAATACATTTTCTGTAATTTTCTTACAGGAAATTAGAGTTTAAGGTCAAAAAGCTTTATAGTTCAGTTTTTTACGGAAATGACATATTTTCCTTCCAAAGTTGAGGTTTTTCTAACCAAAGATTCACATTTGACCCAGAGAAATGTATTTTCATTAATTTTCTTACAAAAACTAGTGTTTATGGTCAAAAAGTTTTATAGTTCATTCTTTATCGAAATGGCTTATTTTTGTTTCAAAACTAAGCTTTTTTCTAACCAAAGATTCACATTTGACCCAGTGAAATGTATTTTCTATAATTTTCTTACAAAAAATTAGAGTTTATGGTCAAAAAGCTTTATAGTTCAGTTTTTTTTCATGTTTTTTTTTGCAATCTATTAATACTATACCTTAAATGCATTCAGATATTTTTCCTGGTGAAAAATAGCCGTGACTATCTCAGATGGTTTTAAAGCGCAGTGAGTTGTTACTAGTAGTAGTAGTAGTAGTATTTTCGTGATTTTTGCAAGCCATTCATAATATACCTTAAATGCATTCAGATATTTTCAACTGTTGAATGGGACATGTATCAATTTAAAACACCATTCGTTTCTTTGTGGTCTGTCAATGTTAGGCAAAACGATCTAAAGTGTAGAATAAAGACCTTATGGTATACATTTTTTTATTAATAAACAAATTCAAATAATTTTTTGAAAGAACTATACTCATAAGAAACTAAAATCATTGTTGTTTATTTTCAAAGACAACACTTATGACAATGATTCATTACTCATGTCAACTACGATAGGGGTTTTTCATCTTCTAATATAATTTTTAAAAATTAGTTGAAATAACTTTTTTTGTTTTCATTTATAATAATATTGATAAACTTTTTTCGCTATTTTCGCATAATGGCCTATACAACAACATTTTTTTCACTATTATCGCATAATGGCCTATACAACTATCCCTACGCCTTTAGAGAGTTGATATCATGGGGAGTGTTATCACCATTCATCATTATCAGGCTCATCGTTACTCATCTACATTTGATTATCCCATGAAATGGGATGTGCTTTATTTTGCACTAGGGGATATCTAATACACCTGTCCACATATGGTATCATTCCAGGTACCCATTGCATAAAAAACCTCACCTCATCAATGGGACGATGAATCGCATTAGGATATTTTTCACATCCAAAGTCCTGTAAGTTAAAAAGGGGGATATTAGTGTCACATTCTAGGATCATGAGCTTATCTGTAGGGACATTCCCTTTAACGTATAATGCTTTTAGTCCAAAAAGTTGCAAATTTCACGGACTTCCTCTTGTACATGCTTTAATTCTATAGCATTTTTATTGAATGGTTTTATTTTTCTATCGTAGAATCTTAGTCCGTTTAGACGGCGTAACGTAATACTCCATAAACGTTTATCATAATCAAACAAGTTATTGTTAACATCCCAAAGGTAATTGTATATTTCTCTATGATCTTCACCCAGTAATAAAAACACACACTCCAAAATTATTCCACAAGATGAGTTTTTTATGCCCATATATTCAGAATCGATCACACCGTACATGATGAAATGAATTATTTTATAATTATGTGAATCTATTCTATGCATAGAATTGGAGAACAGACTCCATTTGACATCGGTTGAAAATCAGAACAAAGAGAATCAGGGAAAAAGCTCCATCCGCACATCTGTCAGAAAAGCAAGAGGATCCGTTAGAATACTAAGTGAGGTCACATCCGTCTGAGAATATTACACCTTTAGAAGAAAAGAAAATCTTTATCAATTTTTTTTCATATGTATTTTAAAGCACCCCTTTCAGTTCTAATTTGGAGCGAAATAATTCACATTATATCAGGCTTTATTTGCCCAGAGTAGTTGTAACTCAGCCCGTAAGTAACCATAACTCTAAAAACGGAATTTTAATAATAATAGATACATAAAAATGATTGGCTTTGTACGCTGATACCAAATATATAAATTCTTTAAGGTTTAATGTTATCCGTCAAAAGCTAAGAGCCTGAGAATATTACGCCTTTTAGAAGAAAAACAAAAATCATTAGCCATCAAGAAATTTCAACTACCAACTGGTTTCAGAATTGCTATCAATTCGAACAAAAAAACAAAAAAGCAGCTATAACAAAAAAAAACAATTTTCAACAGTTTTTGGGAAACAAAGTGAAAGTAAAGTGCAACTCGGCCCGAAAGTAACCATAACTCTAAAAACGGAATTTTAATATTAATAGATACTTAAAAATGATTGGCTTTGTGCGCTGATTCCTAATACATAAATTTCCTTAGGTTTAATGCTATCCGTCAAAAGCTAAGACCCTGAGAATATTATGCCTTTTAGAAGAAAAACAAAAATCTTTAGTCATCAAGAAATTTCACTACCAACTGGTTTCAGAACTCCTATCAAGTCGAACAAAAAAAACAACTACAACAAAAAAAAATCCCAATTTTAAACAGTTTTTGGGAAACAAAGTGAAAGTAAAGTGCAACTCGGTCCGAAAGTAACCATAACTCTAAAACCGGGATTTTAATAATAAAAGATACAAAAAAATGATTAGCTTTATACGCTGATTCCAAATACATAAATTTCCTTAGGTTTAATGTTATCCGTCACAAGCTAAGACCCTGATAATATTATGCCTTTTAGAGGATAAACAAAAATCTTTCGTCATCAAGAAATTTCACTACCAACTGGTTTCAGAACTCCTATCAAGTCGAACAAAAAAAACAACTACAACAAAAAAAAATTCCCAATTTTAAACAGTTTTTGGGAAACAAAGTGAAAGTAAAGTGCAACTCGGTCCGATAGTAACCATAACTCTAAAAACGGGATTTTAATAATTATAGATACAAAAAATGATTAGCTTTATACGCTGATTCCAAATACATAAATTTCCTTAGGTTTAATGTTATCCGTCAAAAGCTCAGACCCTGAGAATATTAAACTTTTTAGAAGAAAAACTTTAGTCATCAAGAAAGTTCTACTAACAACTGGTTTCAGCATTCCTATCAAGTCTAACAAAAGAGCAAAAACAAAAACAACTACAACAAAAAAACCCTAATTTAAAACAGTTTTTGGGAAACAAAGTGAAAATAAAGTGCAACTCGGCCCGAAAGTAACCACAACTCTAAAAACGGAATATTAGTAATTAAAAATACATGGAAATGATCGACTTTTTATACTGCTCTTGAATACATAAAATTCCTTAGGTTAAATATTATCTGTCAAAAGCTAAAACCCTGGGAATATTATGCTTCTTAGAAGAAAAAGAAAAATCTTTAGTTATCAAGAAATTTTAACTACCAACTGGTTTCAGAATTCCCATCAAGTCGAACAAACATAAATGAAAGGAATTGCAGCAAAAAAAAAATTAAACAGTTTTTGGGAAACAAAGTAAAAGTGAAGCACAAATCGGCCGAAAAGTAACCATAACTCTAAAAACAGAATTTTAATAATAAAAGATACATACAAATGATTGGTTTTGTACGCTGATTCCAAATACATAAATTTCCTTAGGTTTAATCTTATCCGTTAAAAGCTAAGACCCTGAGAATATTAAGCCTTTTAGAAGAAAAACTTTAGTCATCAAGAAATTTCAACTACCAACTGGTTTCAGAATTCCTATCAAGTCGAACAAAAAAGCAAAAACGAAAAGAACTATAACAAAAAAACCCTAATTTTAAACAGTTTTTGGGAAACAAAGTGAAAGTAAAGTGCAACTCGGCCCGAAAGTAACCATAACTCTAAAAACGGAATTTTAATAATTATAGATACATGAAAATGATTGGCTTTGTATACAGATTCCAAATACATAAAAATTTCTTAGGTTTAATCTTATCCGTCAAAAGCTAAGACCCTGAGAATATTAAACCTTTTAGAAGAAAAAGAAAAATCTTTAGTCATCAAGAAATTTTAACTACCAACTGGTTTCAGAATTCCTATCAAGTCGAACAAAAAAGCAAAAACGAAAAGAACTACAACAAAAAAACCCTAATTTTAAACAGTTTTTGGAAAACAAAGTGAAAGTAAAGTGCAACTAAAAACGTAATGTTAGTAATTATAAATACATGAAAATGATTGGCTTTTTATACTGATTCCAAATACATAAATTTCCTTAGGTGTAATGTTATGTCTCAAAAGCTGAAACCCTGAAAATATTATGCTTCTTATAATAAAAAGAAAAATCTTTAGTCATCAAGAAATTTCACCCACCAATTGGTTTCAGAATCTCTATCAAGTCAAAAAAACAAAAAACCAAAAACAACTACAACAAAAAAAACAATTTTAAACAGTTTTGGGAGAACGAAGTGAATAGTTCATTTTTTATTGAAATTACTTATTTTTGATCCAAAGCTAGGCTATTTCTAACCAAAGATTCACATTTAACCCAGAGAAATGTATTTTCAATAATTTTCTTACAAAAAATTAGAGTTTACAGTCAAAAACTCTTATTAGTTCATTTTTTATGGAAATAGCTTATTTTTGTTCCAAGGCTGGTCTTTTTTCCAACCAAAGATTCACATTTGACCCAGAGAAATGTATTTTCTATCATTTTCTTACAAAGAAAACTAGAGTGTACGATCAAAAAAGCTTTATAGTTCAGTTTTTACAGAAATAGCTTATTTTTCGATCCAAACCTAGGCTTTTTCTGTCCGAAGATTCACATTTGAAGCAGAGAAATATATTTTCTTTAATTTTGGTACAAAAAATAGAGTTTACGGTAAAAAATCTTTATAGTTCAGTTTTTATGGAAATGGCTTATTTTCGTTCCAAAATTGGGCTTTTTTCTAACCAAAGATTCACATTTGATCTAGAGAAACTTATTTTCTATAATTTCTTACAAAAACTAGTATTTACGGTCAAAAAAGCTTTATAGTTCATATTTTACGGAAATGGTTTATTTTAATTCCAATGCTCGGCTTTTTTTCTAACCAAAAATTCACATTTGACCCAGGGAAATGTATTTTCTATAATTTTCTTACAAAAACTAGTGTTTACGGTCAAAAGGCTTTATAGTTCAGTTTTTACGAAAATGACATATTTTTCTTCGAAAGCTGGGCTTTTTTCTAACCAATGATTCATATTTGCCCCAGAGAAATGTATTTTCTATAATTTTCTTACAAAAACTAGTGTTTACGGTCAAAAAGTTTTATAGTTAATTTTTTACGGAAATGGCTAATTTTTGTTCTAAAGCTGGGCTTTTTTTCTAACCAAAGATTCATATTTGACCAAGAGAAACGTATTTTCTATAATTTTCTTACAAAAAATTAGGGTTTACGGTCAAAAACTTTATAGTTCAGTTTTTTACAGAAATGACACATTTTCCTTCCAAAGCTGAGCTTTTTTCTAACCAAAGAATCACATTTGACCCAACCAAAGATTCACATTTACCTAGAGAAATGTATTTTCTATAATATCTTTCAAAAACTTGTGTTTACGATCAAAACAGCTTTATTGTTCATATTTTGCGGAAATGGTTTATTATCTTTCCAAAGCTCGGCTTTTTTCTAACCAAAAAATTCACATTTGACCCAGAGAAATGTATTTTCTATAATTTTCTTACAAAAACTAGTGTTTACGGTCAAAAAGCTGTATAGTTCAGTTTTTAAAGAAATGACATATTTTCCTTCCAGAACTAAGCTTTTTTCTAACCAAAGATTCACATTTGACCCAGAGAAATGTATTTTCAATAATTTTCTTACAAAAACTAGTGTTTATGATCAAAAAGCTTTATAGTTCATTTTTATGGAAATGGCTTATTTTCGTTCCAAAGCTGGGCATTTTTTTAACCAAAGATTCACATTTGACCCAGTGAAATGTATTTTCTGTAATTTTCTTACAAAAAATTAGAGTTTACGATCAAAAAGCTTTATAGCTCAGTTTTTTACGGAAATGACATATTTTCCTTCCAAAGTTGAGGTTTTTCTAACCAAAGATTCACATTTTACCCAGAGAAATGTACTTTCTATAATTTTCTTACAAAAACTAGTGTTTATGGTCAAAAAATTTTATAGTTCGTTTGTATGGAAATGGCTTATTTTCGTTCCAAAGCTGGGCTTTTTTTCCAACCAAAGATTCATATTTGACCCAGGGAAACGTATTTTTTATAATTTTCTTACAAAAAATTAGAGTTTTCGGTCAAAAAACTTTATAGTTCAGTTTTTTACAGAAATGACACATTTTCCTTCCAAAGCTGAGCTTTTTTCTAACCAAAGAATCACATTTGACCCAACCAAAGATTCACATTTACCTAGAGAAATGTATTTTCTATAATTTCTTTCAAAAACTTGTGTTTACGATCAAAAAAGCTTTATAGTTCATATTTTGCGGAAATAGTTTATTTTCATATAGTTTTTTACAGAAATTACATATTTTCCTTCCAAAGCTGAGCTTTTTCTAACCAAAGATTCACATTTGACCCAGAGAAATATATTTTCTATAATTTTCTTACAAAAACTAGTGTTTACGGTCAAAAAGCTTTATAGTTCAGTTTTTAAAGAAATGACATATTTTCCTTCCAGAGCTGAGCTTTTTTCTAACCAAAGATTCACATTTGACACAGAGAAATGTATTTTCAATAATTTTCTTACAAAAATAGTGTTTGTGGTCAAAAAGCCATATAGTTCATTTTTATGGACATAGTTTATTTTCGATTCACACCTGGGCTTTTTTATATCCAAATATTTAAATTTGACCGAGGGATATCTATTTTCTGAAATTTTCTTACAAAATCTAGTGATTATGATCAAAAAGCCTTATAGTTCAGTTTTTTACGGAAATGACATATTTTCCTTCCAAAGTTGAGGTTTTTCTAACCAAAGATTCACATTTGACCCAGAGAAATGTATTTTATATAATTTTCTTACGAAAACTAGTGTTTATGATCAAAAAGCTTTATAGTTCATTTTTATGGAAATGGCTTATTTTCGTTCCAAAGCTGGGCTTTTTTTCTAACCAAAGATTCATATTTGACCCAGGGAAACGTATTTTCTACAATTTTCTTGCAAAAAATTAGAGTTTTCGGTCAAAAAACTTTATAGTTCAGTTTTTTACGGAAATGACATATTTTCCTTCCAAAGCTGAGCTTTTTTCTAACCAAATAATCACATTTGACCCAACCAAAGATTCACTTTTGACCTAGAGAAATGTATTTTCTATAATTTCTTTCAAAAACTTGTGTTTACGATCAAAAAAGCTTTATAGTTCATATTTTGCGGAAATGGTTTATTTTCTTTCCAAAGCTTGGCTTTTTTCTAACCAAAAATTCACATTTGACCCAGAGATTTGGATTTTCAATAATTTTCTTACAAAAACTAGTGTTTATGGTCAAAAAGCTTTATAGTTCATTTTTCATTGAAATTACTTATTTTTGATCCAAAGCTAGGCTTTTTTCTAACCAAAGATTCACATTTAACCCAGAGAAATGTATTTTCAGTAATTTTCTTACAAAAAAATAGAGTTTACAGTCAAAAACCCTTATTAGTTCATTTTTTATGGAAATGGCTTATTTTTGTTCCAAGGCTGGTCTTTTTTCCAACCAAAGATTCACATTTGACCAAGTGAAATGTATTTTCTATCATTTTCTTACAAAGAAAAACTAGAGTGTACGATCAAAACAGCTTTATAGTTCAGTTTTTACGGAATTCGCTCATTTTCCGATCCAAACCTAGGCTTTTTCTGTCCGAAGATTTACATTTGAAGCAGAGAAATATATTTTCTTTAATTTTGGTACAAAAAATAGAGTTTACGGTAAAAAATCTTTGTAGTTCAGTTTTTATGGAAATTGCTTATTTTCGTTCCAAAGTTGGGCTTTTTTCTAACCAAAGATTCATATTTGATCTAGAGAAATGTATTTTCTATAATTTCTTACAAAAACTAGTGTTTACGGTCAAAAAAGCTTTATAGTTCATATTTTACGGAAATGGTTTATTTTAATTCCAATGCTCGGCTTTTTTTCTAATCAAAAATTCACATTTGACCCAGAGAAACGTATTTTCTATAATTATCTTATAAAAACTAGTGTTAACGGTCAAAAAGCTTTATAGTTCAGTTTTTACGGAAATGACATATTTTCCTTCTAAAGCTGAGCTTTTTTGTAACCAAAGATTCACATTTGACCCAGGGAAATGTATTTTCTATAATTTTGTTACAAAAACTAGTGTTTATGGTCAAAACATTTTATAGTTCATTTTTTATGGAAATCGCTTATTTTCGTTCTAAAGCTGGTCTTTTTTTAACCAAAGATTCACATTTGACCCAGAGAAATGTACTTTCTATTTTTTTCTTACAAAAACTAGAGTTTACGGTCAAAAAAGCTTTATAGTTCAGTTTTTTACGGAAATGACATATTTTCCTTCCAAAGCTGAGCTTTTTTCTAACCAAAGATTCACATTTGACCCAGAGAAATGTATTTTCAATAATTTTCTTACGATCAAAAAAGCTTTATAGCTCATATTTTGCGGAAATGGTTTATTTTATTTCCAAAGCTCGGCTTTTTTCTAACCAAAAATTCACATTTGACCCGGAGAAATATATTTTCTATAATTTTCTTACAAAAACTAGTGTTTACGGTCAAAAAGCTTTATAGTTCAGTTTTTAAAGAAAAGACATATTTTTCTTCCAAAGCTGAGCTTTTTTCTAACCAAAGATTCACATTTGACCCAGAGAAATGTATTTTCTACAATTTTCTTACAAAAACTAGTGTTTATGGTCAAAAAGCTTTATAGTTCATTTTTAATGGACATAGCTTATTCTCGTTCCACAGCTGGGCTTTCTTCTAACCAAAGATTCACATTTGACCGAGGGAAATGTATTTTCTGTAATTTTCTTACAAAAAATTAGAGTTTACGATCAAAAAGCTTTATAGCTCATTTTTTTACGGAAATGACATATTTTCCTTCCAAAGTTGAGGTTTTTCTAACCAAAGATTCACATTTGACCCAGAGAAATGTATTTTCTACTATTTTCTTACAAAAACTAGTGTTTATGGTCAAAAAGTTTTATAGTTCATTTGTATGGAAATGGCTTATTTTCGTTCCAAAGCTGGGCTTTTTTTCTCACCAAAGATTCATATTTGACCCAGTGAAACGTATTTTTTACAATTTTCTTGCAAAAAATTAGAGTTTACGGTCAAAAAACTTTATAGTTCAGTTTTTTACGGAAATGACATATTTTCCTTCCCAAGCTGAGCTTTTTTTAACCAAAGAATCACATTTGACCCAACCAAAGATTCACTTTTGACCTAGAGAAATGTATTTTCTATAATTTCTTTCAAAAACTTGTGTTTACGATCAAAAAAGCTTTATAGTTCATATTTTGCGGAAATGGTTTATTTTCTTTCCAAAGCTTGGCTTTTTTCTAACCAAAAATTCACATATTACCCAGAGAAATGTATTTTCAATAATTTTCTTACAAAAACTAGTGTTTATGGTCAAAAAGCTTTATAGTTCATTTTTCATTGAAATTACTTATTTTTGATCCAAAGCTAGGCTTTTTTCTAACCAAAGATTCACATTTAACCCAGAGAAATGTATTTTCAGTAATTTTCTTACAAAAAAATAGAGTTTACAGTCAAAAACCCTTATTAGTTCATTTTTTATGGAAATGGCTTATTTTTGTTCCAAGGCTGGTCTTTTTTCCAACCAAAGATTCACATTTGACCAAGTGAAATGTATTTTCTATCATTTTCTTACAAAGAAAAACTAGAGTGTACGATCAAAACAGCTTTATAGTTCAGTTTTTACGGAATTCGCTCATTTTCCGATCCAAACCTAGGCTTTTTCTGTCCGAAGATTTACATTTGAAGCAGAGAAATATATTTTCTTTAATTTTGGTACAAAAAATAGAGTTTACGGTAAAAAATCTTTGTAGTTCAGTTTCTATGGAAATGGCTTATTTTCGTTCCAGTTGGGCTTTTTTCTAACCAAAGATTCACATTTGATCTAGAGAAATGTATTTTCAATAAATTCTTACAAAAACTAGTGTTTACGGTCAAAAAAGCTTTATAGTTCATATTTTACGGAAATGGTTTATTTTAATTCCAATGCTCAGCTTTTTTCTAACCAAAAATTCAAATTTGACCCAGAGAAATGTATTTTCTATAATTATCTTATAAAAACTAGTGGTAACGGTCAAAAGGTTTTATAGTTCAGTTTTCTACAGAAATGACATATTTTCCTTCCAAAGCTGAGCTTTTTTGTAACCAAAGATTCACATTTGACCCAGAGAAATGTATTTTCTATAATTTTCTTACAAAAACTAGTGTTTATGGTCAAAAAATTTTATAGTTCATTTTTTATGGAAATGGCTTATTTTCGTTCCAAAGCTGGGCTTTTTTTCCAACCAAAGATTCACATTTGACCCAGAGAAATGTATTTTCTATATTTTTCTTACAAAAAATTAGAGTTTTCGGTCAAAAAACTTTACAGTTCAGTTTTTTACGGAAATGACATATTTTCCTTCCAAAGCTGAGCTTTTTTCTAACCAAATATTCACATTTGACCCAGAGAAATGTATTTTCAGTAATTTTCTTACGATCAAAAAAGCTTTATAGTTCAAATTTTGCTGAAATGGTTTATTTTCTTTCCAAAGCTCGGCTTTTTTCTAACCAAAAATTCACATTTGACCCAGAGAAATATATTTTCTATAATTTTCTTACAAAAACTAGTGTTTACGGTCAAAAAGCTTTATAGTTCAGTTTTTAAAGAAATGACATATTTTCCTTCCAGAACTAAGCTTTTTTCTAACCAAAGATTCACATTTGACCCAGAGAAATGTATTTTCAATAATTTTCTTACAAAAACCAGTGTTTATGTTCAAAAAGCTTTATAGTTCATTTTTATGGAAATGGCTTATTTTCGTTCCAAAGCTGGGCTTTTTTCTAACCAAAGATTCACATTTGACCCAGAGAAATGTATTTTCTATAATTTTCTTACAGAAAATTAGAGTTTACGATCAAAAAGCCTTATAGCTCAGTTTTTTACAGAAATGACATATTTTCCTTCCAAAGCTGAGGTTTTTCTAACCAAAGATTCACATTTGACCCAGCGAAATGTATTTTCATTAATTTTCTTACAAAAACTAGTGTTTATGGTCAAAAAGTTTTATAGTTCATTCTTTATGGAAATGGCTTATTTTTGTTTCAAAACTAAGCTTTTTTCTAACCAAAGATTCACATTTGACCCAGTGAAATGTATTTTCTATAATTTTCTTACATAAAATTAGAGTTTATGGTCAAAAAGCTTTATAGTTCAGTTTTTTTCATGTTTTTTTTTGCAATCCATTAGTACTATACCTTAAATGCATTCAGATATTTTTCCTGGTGAAAAATAGCCGTGACTATCTCAGATGGTTTTAAAGCGCAGTGAGTTGTTACTAGTAGTAGTAGTAGTAGTAGTATTTTCGTGATTTTTGCAAGCCATTCATAATATACCTTAAATGCATTCAGATATTTTCAACTGTTGAATGGGACATGTATCAATTTAAAACACCATTCGTTTCTTTGTGGTCTGTCAATGTTTGGCAAAACGATCTAAAATGTAGAATAAAGACCTTATGGTTACATTTTTTTATTAATAAACAAATTCAAATAATTTTTTGAAAGCACTTTACTCATAGGAAACTAAATTCATTGTTGTTTATTTTCAAAGACAACACTTATCACAATGATTCATTACTCATGTCAACTACAATAGGGGTTTTTCATCTTCTAATATGATTTTTAAAAATTAGTTGAAATAACTTTTTTGTTTTCATTTATAATAATATTAATAACATTTTTTCGCTATTTTCGCATAATGGCCTATACAACAACATTTTTTTCACTATTATCGCATAATGGCCTATACAACTATCCCTACGCCTTTAGAGAGTTGATATCATGGGGAGTGTTATCACCATTCATCACTATCAGGCTAATCGTTACTCATCTACATTTGATTATCCCATGAGATGGGATGTGCTTCATTTTGCACTAGGGTATATCTAATACACCTGTCCACATATGGTATCATTCCAGGTACCCATTGCATAAAAAACCTCACCTCATCAATGGGACGATGAATCGCATTAGGATATTTTTCACATCCAAAGTCCTGTAAGTTAAAAAGGTGGATATTAATTTCACATTCTAGGATCATGAGCTTATCTGTAGGGACATTCCCTTTAACGTATAATGCTTTTACTCCAAAAAGTTGCAAATTTCACGGACGTCCTCTTGTACATGCTTTAATTCTATAGCATTTTTATTGAATGGTTTTATTTTTCTATCGTAAAATTTTAGTCCGTTTAGACAGCGTAACGTAATACTCCATAAACGTTTATCATAATCAAACAAGTTATTATTAACATCCCAATGGTAATTGTATATTTCTCTATGATCTTCACCTAGTAATAAAAAACACACTCCAAAATTATTCCACAAGATGAGTTTTTTATGCCAATATATTCAGAATCGATCACACCGTACATGATGAAATGAATTATTTTATAATTATGTGAATCTATTCTATGCATAGAATTGGAGAACAGACTCCATTTGACATCGGTTGAAAATCAGAACAAAGAGAATCAGGGAAAAAGCTCCATCCGCACATCAGTCAGAAAAGCAAGAGGATCCGTTAGAATACTAAGTGAGGTCACATCCGTCTGAGAATATTACACCTTTAGAAGAAAAGGAAATCTTTATCAATTTTTTTTCATATGTATTTTAAAGCACCCCTTTCAGTTCTAATTTGGAGCGAAATAATTCACATTTTACCAGGCTTTAGTTGCACAAAGAGTAGTTGTAACTCGGCCCGAAAGTAACCATAACTGTAAAAACGGAATTTTAATAATAATAATAGATACATAAAAATGATTGGCTTTGTACGTTGATACCAAATATATAAATTCTTTAAGGTTTAATGTTATCCGTCAAAAGATAAGAGCCTGAGAATATTACGCCTTTTAGAAGAAAAACAAAAATCATTAGCCATCAAGAAATTTCAACTACCAACTGTTTTCAGAATTGCTATCAATTCGAACAAAAAAACAAAAAAAGCAACTATAACAAAAAAAACCAATTTTCAACAGTTTTTGGGAAACAAAGTGAAAGTAAAGTGCAACTCGGCCCGAAAGTAATCATAACTCTAAAAACGGAATATTAATATTAATAGATACTTAAAAATTATTGGCTTTGTGCGCTGATTCCTAATACATAAATTTCCTTAGGTTTAATGCTATCCGTCAAAAGCTAAGACCCTGAGATTATTATGCCTTTTAGAAGATAAACAAAAATCTTTAGTCATCAAGAAATTTCACTACCAACTGGTTTCAGAATTCCTATCAAGTCGAACAAAAAAAACAAAAAAAATAAACTATAACAAAAAAAATTCCAAATTTTAAACAGTTTTTGGGAAACAAAGTGAAAGTAAAGTGCAACTCGGTCCGAAAGTAACCATTACTCTAAAAACGGGATTTTAATAATAATATATACAAAAAAATGATTAGCTTTATACGCTGATTCCAAATACATAAATTTCCTTAGGTTTAATGTTATCCGCCTAAAGCTAAGACCCTGAGAATATTATGCCTTTTAGAAGATGAACAAAAATCTTTAGTCATCAAGAAATTTCACTACCAACTGGTTTCAGAACTCCTATCAAGTCGAACAAAAAAAACAACTACAACAAAAAAAAATTCCCAATTTTAAACAGTTTTTGGGCAACAAAGTGAAAGTAAAGTGCAACTCGGTCCGATAGTAACCATTACTCTAAAACCGAGATTTCAATAATAAAATATACAAAAAAATGATTAGCTTTATACACTGATTCCAAATACATAAATTTCCTTAGGTTTAATGTTATCCGTCAAAAGCTAAGACCCTGAGAATATTAAACTTTTTAGAAAACTTTAGTCATCAAGAAAGTTCTACTAACAACTGGTTTCAGAATTCCTATCAAGTCGAACAAAAGAGCAAAAACAAAAACAACTACAATAAAAAAACCTAACTTAAAACACTTTTCGGAAAACAAAGTGAAAAAAAGTGCAACTCGTCCCAAAAGTAACCACAACTCTAAAAATGGAATTTGAATGATTATTGATGCATGGAAATGATTGGCTTTGTATACTGATTTCAAATTCAGAAAATTCTTTAGGTTAAATGTTATCTGTCAAAAGCTAAAACCCTGAGAATATTATGCTTTTTATGAGAAGAAGAAAAATCTTTAGTCATCAAGAAATTTCAACTACCAACTGGTTTCAGAAATTTCTATCAAGTCGAACAATTCTAAAAACAGAATTTTAATAATAATAGATACATAAAAATGATTGGTTTTGTACACTGATTCCAAATATATAAATTTCTTTAGGTTTGATGTTATCTGCCAAAAGCTAAGATCCTGAAAATATTAAGAATTTTGGAAGAAAAACAAAAATCTTCAGTCATCAAGAAATTTTAACTACCAACTGGTTTCAGAATTCCTATGAAGTCGATCAAAAAAGCAAAAACGAAAACAACTACAACAAAAAAAACCCTAATTTTAAACAGTTTCTGGGAAACAAAGTGAAACTAAAGTGCAACTCGGCCCAAAAGTAACCATAACTCTAAAAACGGAATATTAGTAATTACACTGCTTTTTATACTGATTCCATATACATAAATTTCCTTAGGTTTAATGTTATCTGTCAAAAGCTAAAACCTTGACAATATTATGCTTCTTAGAAGAAAAAGAAAAACCTTTAGTCATCAAGAAATTTCAACCACCAATTGGTTTCAGAATTTCTATCAAGTCGAAAAAACAAAAAACCAAAAACAACTACAACAAAAAAAAACAATTTTAAACACTTTTGGGAGAACAAAGTGAAAGTAAAGTGCAACTCGGCCTAAAAGTAACCATAATTCTAAAAACGGAATTTTAATAATAATAGATACAAAAAAATGATTGGCTTTGTAAACTGATTCCAAATACTCAAATTTCCTTAGGTTTAATGTTATCCGTCAAAAGCTTAGACCCTGAAAGTATTAAGCCTTTTAGAAGAAAAACAAAAATCTTTAGTCATCAAGAAATTTCAACTACCAACTGGTTTCAGAATTCCTATCAAGACGAAAAAACAAAAACGAAAACAACTACAAAAAAAACAGTTTTAAACAGTTTTTGGGAAACAAAGTGAGAGTACAGTGCAATTCGACCCGAAAGTAACCATAACTCTAAAAACGAAATTTTGATAATAATAGATACATAAAAATGATCGGTTTTGTACGCTGATTCCAAATATATACATTTCTTTAGGTTTAATGTTATCCGTCAAAAGCTAAGACCCTGAAAATATTAACCCTTTTGGAAGAAAAACGAAAATCTTCGGTCATCAAGAAATTTCAACTACCATCTGGTTTCAGAATTCCTATCAAGTCGAACAAAAAAACGAAACAACTTTTGGCTATATATCAATTCTCAGTTTAGCCTTCTATTCTTTAATTAGCAACTTCCTTAATGATATAACTCAATGAATATCCATAGATATCCAAAATTAATACAAAACTTAAATTTCTTTCCAAGAAAATATTTTGAATACGATTAGGCTGTATATCAATTCTGAGTTTAGCGTACTATTCTGTAATTAGCCACTTCCTTAATGATATATCTAAAAGAATATCAATAGATATCCAAAATTAATAAAAAAATTAAATTTCTTTCCAAGAAAATATTTTGAATACGATTTTAATATCAACTTTTTAGTATACTATATCGTTAGACCCTATTTTAAATTGACAACACTGTTCAAACACCACTTGTGTATTATACAGACCGCATCAGAGAGGTAAAGCTAGGTCAACTCACAAAGTCATTCTATCATCGTTAGCCATTTTCACAGATTGATGTTGTTTCAAATTTATAATAAATTACCTGAGTTAACGAGCCCTGCGGGGTTACCTTAACTGCTAATCAGTTTAACATTTAACCCTTTTTCTTTATCTTCATATGATCCAATTCGCAAATGTTATCTAGCTCTGTTATTTCCCTATTATTCAATTAATATCGTTCGTATAGTCCAATTCGCAAATGCTATACCCTTATTTCTCCACCTTCATGTGATCCAATCACTAATTAGAATCAGTCACGCTCCTATTATTCAAACATTAATTAATATCGTTCATAGAGTCCAATTCGCAAATGCTAAACCATTTTTTTTTGCAAATAGAGTTATTTTTTTGGTAAATGATTCAACAGCATATTGGCATCAATTCTAAACATGTTGCATTCTTAATCAAACTACTCTCGAGTTAACGCAATTGTCCAAAAAATAGGTGTTGCCTCAAAAACCCGTCTGATTGCAGGGGCTACTCACTCTCTTCGAAATGGTGTAGAGGTCCCGTAGAATAGCATACGAAGGAATATAAACCAAGTAAATTCCATAAGTACATGCTATGGGATACTCACTCTCTTTGAAAAGCTGTAGAGCTGTACGCAAATAGCGTAGAGATTCCTAGTGATCTACACAAATAGCATGGAGATTCCTAGTGCTGTACGCAAAGTATAATGTGTTACTCTACTCCCATCAAAGGTTACGAACCTAGGACAATTGTCCAGATTTTCAAAACAACGGGGAAACAGCTCCTAAACTCAAGTAATATCAATGAAAATCAAACCAACAGATTTATCGCATCAGAAAACCCTACTGTTTAAGTTTCAAGCTCTTATCTGCACAAATCTGAAATTTTGATTTTTTTTGCCAGAAGAAAGATCACGGATGCGTGTTTATTTGTTTGCTTTTTTAGTTTTTTTCCCAGGGGTGATAGTATCAACCCATTGGTTCTAGAATATCGGAAGAGGGCTCATTCAAACAGAAATAGTGACCAAAAAGTCGGAGGGCAAATAGACCCCCTCCCTACCCCTTTTTTCAAAAACCTTCCGATCAAAATTTTGAGATAACCATTTTGTTAATCATAGTTGAAAAGCCCAATAACAACGCCTTTGGGTATAAAATGCCACCCCCGCCCAAAAAAAAGCCTCAGAAGAATAGTCTTTAAGTTATAGAATTTGCCCATTGTTTGCGCATAGTATTTGTTCTTGGAATGCAGGCACATATAGTCGGGTGGAGGGGGACAAAGTTTCTGCTGGGGGTTTTTCCATGGGGAATTTTTCATGGAGATGGAAGTTTCCTGGGAGTGAACTTGTCAGGGAAAATTATACACTGGGGGAATTTGCAAGAATTCTTATAAAAAATTATTTTATTTGTCTTGGTTTCTCTTTTCCGTCTCAGTTTTACGTGCAGAGGGGTTAAGAGTAATTGTCCGGGGTAAATTTTTACCGGAATTATATTGCCTAGAGGATATTTTCGTGGGGAGGGGGTATCTCGGTTGAGGTGGGGCCGAATTTCCTGGCATTATTTAAAAAAGATCAGAAATTAAAAAAAAACAAGTTATTTAACTGAAAGTAAAGAGCAACATTAAAACCTAAAACGAACAGAAATTATTGCGCATATAAAGGGGCTGTCCCCTCTTTTACAGCTTGTTTTTTAAGCTAAAGTTTGAATTTTGTCCCAATTCCTTAAGAATGACTCCTGAAACACACGAGCCGTTTAATTAGAACAATAAGAAGCTTTTTTAAAAGTGCTAAAAAACTTTAGCGTGAAGAACGAGGTGTATAGGAGGAGGTAACCCGCTTTATATACGTAATAACTTCTGTTCGTTTTAAATTTTTGTGGTGCTCCATACTTTTTGTTGATTTTTTTTTTTTTTTTTTTTTTTTTTTATTTAATTACGAAAAAAAGTCTAACAAGGTGGGAAAGAAATTAAAAGCAAATAGTCACGACAAATCACTATATGAAAAAAAATGTCAGTCAGAAGAAAATTAAATTGAAGCTAAAGGAAGCCAGGGTCAAAACAGCGCTGCAGGGGGAAATAAATAAAATAGAATTATTAGCTCAAGGGGAGCGATTGTCTTAAGACAACGTAATAATGGATTGCACGAATAAATTTAACACAAAATCAGACTAAGCAAATGAATAAACAAAACAAAGGAAAAAAAAGAGGGTGATTCATTAAAATAACACTTATCTGTTCACTCTGATGACCCTGGCCTTTTTTCTAGTTATTTAACCCCCCTCCCCCCAATTAATTTTTGGATTTATCACTAGTAGAAAACTTGTCTAAAATTAAGTATTTTTATACTAGTTGATATTATTGAAATTGAGCTAGGTTGGTATTTTTACAATAAATATTAGCATATAATTAAAGCGTAATATCTTTACATCACTGCATTATTTGTTACTAATAGAAAACAGTAACAAAAAATCTGCCTATCAGCTACAGTTTTAAACCCGAGGTTTATAATTAAAACAATGTTGATGGGTAATATTTACTTACTACAAAATAGTTTTGCTGAGTACACCTCTGTTTGGCTTGTTATGCTAACAATGTCATGTTTTATACAAACCTCATTTAGTAGTTTGTTCGCAAAAAGTATAATAAAAGCAACACGATTTGGGAAAAAGGATAATGGAAATATAGTGTAGTGGGGAATATATACATATACGAGGGGATGTCCCCTCGTATAAGTCTGCTACAGAGCCATTTCTCTCTGTGTAGGTTTTGTCCCTTTAGGCTTTCTTAATTCTTAAAGGCTAGTGACTAGATGTTTTTTTTCTTTCTAATCACCACAGAGCTCATTGTATAAAAAAACTGTGATGGGTCTGAAGTAGTGAACCATTATTAACTTGTTCCAGGCCATATTCAGGAGAAGCATTAGGGTGTTTTGATCCCCCTTCTAAAAAATGTTTTTTTTTCAACTCGTAAAACGTAATAAAAATGCATAAAACCCAAATTTAATGTTTTTTTTAAATCCCCCCCCCCGAAAAAAAAATCCGGATGCGGTCCTCGACTCGTAATTGTTGCCCTTTTCCTTTGACCAATAGCTAGTGGTAAGTAGTAAGGCATCTAGTACCGCTAGATATACATGCACTTTCACAAGCCTGAGGCATGGATATGTCTGTAGTTTAAGCGGTACATTGGGTTACCAGGGCCAGTCAGATACCCAAAAAGTCGGATATCAGATATTTGAGATATACATTGAATTACACGTGGATATGCGTTTAGTTTAACCGATACATTGGGTTACCAGGGCCAGTTAGCTATTACTATGAACCCGACATGCCTTGGCAGGGTTTTCTAATATGACACTCATTTTTTTTGTGTGTCAATAGGTTAGAGAAAGCTGGTGGTTAGTCCAGATGATGACTTGATTAGTCGGTTTCTAAAAAAAATCGGCAAGCTATAGTGTGCTCAAGCAAAAACCCTATATAATGCCCATACAGTGCATTCCAATTTTCATTATGTTTTAAGACATTGTTTATAGTACACTATATATTATTAACTTTAAAAACAATGGATTCGTCAATTTTCAATGTGAGTACACTTTTCATTCTTTTATCTCCCCCCAAAAAAAAATTAAAGAAAAATGTTTTACTAGTGAATTCAAATTTTAGATGGGCTTAGCCCCCCCTCCCCTCCAATACTACAAAATCATAAGAAGATGACGACTATATTCGATAGAAACGGCAAAGCACGCTTTTTTCTATTATGTAAATAAAATCTCTCCACCACAGCTATGCTTACAAGTTTTAATTGTTTTGAAAAACAGTTCAGAAACAAGCTTTTTCCAAGCATGTTGTATTTTTTTGGTTTGAATGAAAAGCTTGCGTGTTACAAAGAGAGTGATAGTTTTGGGAGTCAAATTTCACAGGCTCTTGCTATAAACGGGGTTTGTCTAATTCCGATGTCGTGGCGGATGACTTTAGGAAAAAATTAGCGTGGGAGGGGGCCTAGTTGCCCTCCATTTTTTTTTGGGTCACTTAAAAAGGACACTAGAACTTTTAATTTCCGATCGAATGAGCCCAGGTCGATTCGATCACCCCAGGGAAAAAAACAACAAAAAAAAATAACAAGTAGGCCTAAACATGCATCCGTGATCTTTCTTCTGGCAAAAAATACAAAATTCCACAGTTTTGCAGATAGGAGCTTTTAACTTCTATAGTAGGGTTCTCTGATTTGCTAAATCTGATGGTGTGATTTTCATTAAAGTTCTATGAGTTTTAGAGGGTGCTTCCCCCTTTTCTCGAAAACGAGGAAAATTTTTCTCAGGCGCGTAACTTTTGACCGGTAAAGCTAAACTTGATGAAACTGATATATTTGAAATTATCATCATAAGGATTCGCTCTTTACGCTAAAGTTTTTTATTGTTTAAAAAAATAAAGTTGTGAGACAGGGTCAGACTTTAGCGTAAAGAGCGAGGCGTTGAGGAGGGGGCAGTCCCTTTCATATAGGGAATAATTTCTGTTTGTTTTAAGTTTTAATGTCGCTCCTTACTTTCAGTTTAAAAAACTTGTTGTTTTTTTATTTAATTTCTGATCGTTTTTTAGTTAATGCAGCTTTCATTTGCATAAAAATTTTACTTTTCTTTTGCTAAATGGATGTCTTTACGAATTAACTTACGTAACTAACTTCTATATTCGTATACTTTTCTTCTGGCAAAAAAAATACAAAGTTGCAGATTTTTGCAGATATGAGCTTGAAACCTATGTAATAGGGTTTTCTGATACGTTGAATCTGACGGTGTTATTTTCATTAAAATTTATTCACTTGTAGGGGATGTTTCCCCCTCTTTAAAAAATTGGGTAAATTTTCTCAGGCTCGTAGCCTTTGATGTGTAATACTAAACTTAATAAAATTTATATATTTAGAATCAGCATTATAAACACATTCTTTTGATACATTTATTGACATCAAACTTCCGTTTTTAAAAGTTTGGACTACTATTGAGCCGTATCGTTTTTTTTTATTGTTTTTTTTTTATTACGTATATGTTATTACGTATATGAGGGGGGTTCTCCCCTTAGTCAATACCACACTCTTTACGTTAAAAGTTAAAAAAAAAAATCTTGATTCACAAACCCCTGAATCACAAAGGCCGTTTAATTAGAATAGATAACTCTTTTGAAAGCACTAAAAAAAAAATGTAGCGTAAAGAGCGAGGTATTGACTTGGGGGAGAACCCCCTCACATACGTTATAATTTCTGTTCGTTTTTGTTTAGCAGTAAGAAGAAGGAAGGTAAAGAAATTAATAATAGGAGCACCTTTAAGCCATTATATACATCACGCGTTAATGAGCAATAAACTTTTTGCATTTAAACAAGAGAAGGGCAAAATTTGACCTTTTAGGCATTTATCCAACAAAATGGAAAAAGGGGATTGTTTTTTTCATGCTAAATTTTGCCCTTTTTTTTAAAGGAAGAGGATAAGTGCAATAATCCCCCTTTTGAAAAAAAAACGAGATGGAGCGAAGCTACATTAATGCAAGCCGCAAGGCCATCTATTATCAAATATGCTGGTAGAATTACACACGATCTGGACCAACCAACGACCACCCAACTTATTGTGCCAGGGCCCTCTCACGCCAGTGTTAGCTCTACGCAAGGTGGAAGGAAATTGAAAAGAGAATGGACTGCTTCTCATAATGCCCCCGACCAGCCTACTCAAGATCGTGAGATTGACCCCCCCTTCATGTTTTGCCAGGGAGTTCAGATGTAGAAGTCCAGTCAGAATTTGTAAGTATATACATAGTTTTTGCTTTCCCTGTTTTGAAACAAATGGTAAATTTTCTTAAGCGCATAGATTTTGACGAGTAAAATTTAAATTTGTTATTAGGTCATCCTATAATAATCTAATTTAATTTTCTTTCGTTAACCAAATTATTAGTATATAAAGGGTTGATTTTAGCACTGGACTACCTTATCATACATTTATAAAAAAAACCTTACCTTGTAAATTCTCTCGTCTAAGCAGGACGTCTTCTAATACAGTAATCCAATATTACATTAAACAAACTAACTATATGAAAACAGACAACTCACTATTTCACAGTTGACAGCCATTCTTAAAGTGCTATATATTTTTGCACTAAGCTTTTGCGCATATCCGGCGCTTATCAAAATCTCCCATCGCTACACCTGAATTTTAATCCGCTCGACAGGTATAATTTGAATTTAAGTGGGGTTTCTTGTAACAGGATGTCGATCTCCGATAGGATATATTAACATAGGAAGAAGGTTTTTTAATAATTTCCAATTATGTATTCACAGTGTTGTCAAGAGAAATGTAATTTGCGTGAACCCACTTTAAGTAATTATTTCGCTGAAACAGTTAGGGACATTTTAAAAGGTTCTTTTTGGAAAGAATTTGAGGCATTTCAATTAGAAAATGTTCATTGCTTTTTTACTCCCCCCGTACCCGGACATTATTCCTCATCACCCGCCGTACGCTCTCGAGTCCCAAGGGTCCTCCCAGGGGGGGGGGGCTCTAAAAAGGACCAATCAACAATTTAATTGTAATTTAATTTTTGATATGGATGGAAAAAAAAAGCTCTTCTCTCTTACAATGATTTATATAGTCCAGGTCTACGTCCACAACTTCAAACAAATCCGTTGCCAAAAGACATAGGAAAATTCGGATTGTTGAGAGAGTTACACCACCAACCGACGTATGGCGTTCATGCCAATTAAACAAAGCTGAAGTGCAAGTATTCATACAGCATACTGCGCCGGTTGAACGATAGTCGAATTTCATTCAGAGTTATATTGAAGAGGATCAAGCACTAGAGTTAGACCCATATTTTGCGTTTTTATGTTGAAAGCTTTCTGAATAAACCATGAGTTTTTTATATCATTCTATTGTTCTAACTGATCCTTCTAATAATAAAACTTCATTATCATGAATAAAATAATACATATATTTTTAACATTTTCACTTGTCATTATGAAAGACATATTGGCAGTCCATCTTTTTTTTCTTCTTCTTTTAATTGTTCAGGTGGTGGTGGGACAATGACTACGAGAAATTGACATAGTTTATTGACTTTATAAAAATAATGGTTATTTTACATAAAAAATAAAACTTTTTTTCTACAGATTAATGATATAGCACCACCGACAACATTGGGTGATAAAGCAAGTTCATTAACAGAACCAATTTTGCCAACGCCATCAGAGTTTTGTGTCGAACCTATATCACTTTTACAAAATGTGGAGTGGCACAGGGGGTTCCTCAATTATCTATTCGTAGAAACAGGTAGCAGTGAGGACTAAACCTGTGATATTGACGTGCTTGAGCATTTGGAGTGGACAGATAGTCTTATGAGTGAACATTTAGGTGATGTTACTAGTGCATCTGAACCGGGTCGTCATAACGAAATTCCGTCACATGGCAATACAGGCTGGCTTAATCAGTGATCCCCGAACACCTTGGAAGATATGATACAGGACTTCCTCACGACACATCCACGAAATCTGATTGAACAGACTGGGAGTGCTGATGTTATTGACAATTCCCTGTCACCCTCCACCAATTCACTTAATTATATACATAGTAGTAGTAATACAACAACAACAACAGTATCCCCTCTTCCGGATTTTCTTCTGTCCAACTCTGCCTTGCACCACACATTGGTCTACAGCGGCAAATTCGGTGACCCCTTCAACTCTCTAGTGTCGGGGGATATAATAACAGATCCCTCGTCCATTACACATTCATATACTGATAAGATGCGAGCCATTCTTGAACAAAAAAGGCGGGTGTGGGGGGTGGGGGTCAGTTTAAAAGCATCAATAGCACTAAAAATATTTTTTTTTAAATGAATGTGCGGGTGATATGTATTCGAAATACTTGCAAACAGTGTTGTGGAAATTACGCCAGAATTTATAACATTAGGTGGATGTTTTTATAAAGGGAACCAATAGTATTCAACGGAAGAAGTACAAGTATACCGCGGGGGTTCTTGGATCTGTGGTTTTATTTATTGAAAGTTTAAATGTTAACATATGTAGGTTTAAAAAGGATTTTATTGTAAGAGGTGGGCATGGGGAGAGGGCTATAGTTTTAAAATATCATTCAGATTTAGAGGGGTGTCAGGGGGTACAACGAATCTGTTTCGATACGAGGCTGCAGTGTTTCAAGTAAGCATTTTTAATTGCAGCATACAGACCTCTGCGCAATGATGCCACTAAGAAAAAGTTGGATAAAATGGCAGTTAATGGTTGGGAGGGTTCAAAGTTCCCCAAAGTAAATTTTAATTGTTTAAATGATCAATATCCTATGACACTAAAAGGAATCGATATTTTTGAGCGGGTGAATGCACATTTAAAGATTGGTGTCACGGTGTTACTGTATGAACCAGAATTTGAAAAGGGTCAGCGTTCCGATAAGAAGGGTGTATTATTTCCAGTGTGGGCTCCTTCAATTGAATCAGTAGAACATTGGGTGTGGCTTCTATACACCCCACCCACAGACTCCGATTCAATTGGTCATTTCAATCCAATTACTGATATTAGTAGGGTTCTAAGAGAGGGTAAAAAGCGTAGGGGTGTTTGTTATTACTGTCCCACATGCCTCTCAAGATTTTGGACTTATTTAAAGTTAAAGCTTCACATGAAACACTGTAAACGTCATGGATACCAGGCTGTGGAGACGGTAAGCGGAGATAGAGCGATCTTACGTTTCAAAAATTTTCAAAACACGCTCCTACAGATCAATAAGATATCTTTGGACTGCGAGGCTAAGCTGACAGACTTGTTCGATCAGTCAAATTCAAATCGTGTTAAAATATACGAGTCTAGAGGGGTCTCTTACGGTCACGCGCAACAACATACCAAAAATATCGTGTAGGTGTTGGGGCTAGTGGAGAAGTTGAGGGACTGTGAAGACTGTATGTGCTCGGCATTGGTCAGTTTAACGAAAACAGTGAACACTGCAATTTCACACCTTCGTTATACAAACTATTCTGTGCTCCTATCACCAGATGAAATAATGGCCATTAAAAATCGTAAAATGTGTTGGGTTTGCAAGGGGTAATTTGATGATGGTGTTGGGAATGGGGGGAGGAGGAAGGTGATCGACCATGATCATTTGTGGCAGGAAATTACATCGGGAAGGAGTAACTTTAGAGGGGTAGCACATCAGTCATGCAATTTAAACATTAGACAACAATATTTCGTGCCTTTTTTTATACACAATTCCAAATACGACTTAAATTTTGTTCTTCCAGCGTCGGCCTGCATTGCCAAGGGCGGAGTTGTAGATGGCGCATGGATAGATGGTTCTTTTTCATATAATGTCATACCCAAATCATCGGAGAAGCTACTGCTGCTAGAATTCATGTGGAAAACAGTTGACAAGGTTAACACGTGCCTGAATAAAATCAGTTTTTTAGACTCTTTCAGCTTCTTACCCAAATACTTAATTAAATTTATTAAGGTTAAGAAAAATGAAAATTTTGATATCTTCACCATCATCAAACAGCGATACCCCGAGGATGAAATGTATTATTTATTAACGTGTAAGGTTATATATCCATAAGATTATTACAACTCTGGATCGAAGCGAGATGAGGTGTCACTACCGCCCATTGAAGCTTTTGACAAGTCTCTTACTGAGAGTGAGTGCGACGCGAGCGACTATAAATTTTCAAAAAGGATTGGGATAAACGGGAGATATCAAAATGGGTGGGATTACTGCAAAATCGGCTTGGCCAGTAACGTGCTAACTTTTCTGGACTTTGTGAGTAAGTGTACACATAAAATCTATGGGGAATTCGGGCTGGATTTGAGTTATTATTTTTCCGCCACCCAGCTGGTGATGGAACTAATAATTAAAATAAGAAAATAAGAAATTCTTCTGATTGCCGTTGTGGATCTGAAACTTTTTTTAGATATATCATTTTGGGGGGGTTATGTTTTTAACTCGGATCATATCATGAAAACTGATCCGAGTGAGCAGCACACCGATGAAAAGTCGGACGCAGTTTTTTTGGGTATGAAGTCTCTTTACCCATCGGCAATATCTCACTACTCTTTGCCGTGTGACACTTATATCAAGCCGTGTGGCCTAACAATTCCTGTGCTTCAATTGTCCCCGAAAGTGCATGTGTTGAGAAGACAGGGGCAGAGGGGTGTTTTTTTTAAATTGACGATGAAACACCAACTGAAATCCAAGACTTGTTACAAGACTTTGTTTGTCCGTGCATAAACAGATCGGTGAGTAGGCACTCTCTAAGCCCCTATAATTTACCTTGTGGATAGAATGGGAGTATGCACCGGTTACGTTCAAAGCAAAAACTAATTGTCAACCTCAACCCAAAACAGAATATTGTTGTTTATCTTGTGCTATTGAAGTACATGGTGTTCAACGATTTCAAAGTCACAAAAATTCATAGAGCCCTCCAATCTGATCAAAGGCCATACATGAAAATGTTTATTGACACCTTTGTCAGTAATCATTCACAAGCGAAAACGAAAGTTGAAAAAGAAGTCTATAAACTCATTTTGAACTCAGCTTTCGGTAAATTGTGCAATAGCGTAAAAAACAAAAGTCGATCTGACATTGTAACCATCAACTTAGATTGTTCCCGAATCATTACGGATACAAACTTCACATCATTCACTATCATAGACTCCAATTTGGTGCTCCTACAGCGCAAGAAAAGACACATTGTATTAAATAAAAATATTGCAGGCGGAAGTGCAATAACTGAAATATCCATACTTATTTTATCAGTAGCTATCGACCAGTTAAAACGAATTAAAATCTGATTGCATGTTCTCTCCTTTATAAGTCTGGATATTTTGTTAGGCCCCGCCTACTAGACAGCTTTATTCGATGACGTCATTTTATACTGTTTTCCTTTCTACCTATTACGCATAGGAATTTTATTGCGCAAGCACATGACGTCATAAAAAAATTCTTCAAGAAGAAAAGCTTCATGGTGACTAAAGTTGTTCATAAACTTTATTTTTAATAAAAAGGCTAATTGTTTCAGTAATATCCTTTTTGTTTACATGGCTGTATTTATAAATACGATCTTTGATTCGATAGTCTAACTTATGGGCTTATTTGAGTCCATCCACCTTTTCTTCAAATTACATAAAATGTGCCGATGGAATTTTAAAGAAATAAATTATCAGTGGGGGGGTCAAATTAGAGGGCGAGACGTAACTAATTCAGTCAATCATGCGAATTCACTACACAGTATGTCCTTCTAAAGTTCGAAGTATTCTGGATACAGTGCTATCGTTAGTTTTCTCCTCATAGTCAATTAGAGTGTTAAATTAGTACAGAATTATGGGTCTCCCATTTATTATTTATTCATTAAGATTCACCATATCAAATAAATGGTCAAGATAGTTGAGGAAGAGCAGTAAAGAATATAATTCTCTTTCCCGGAAATTTAATTTTCGGTTTTTAATTTACAATACCAAAAAAAATTAATTATATTTCAATAAAATTTAGCCATAAATTAAATTTTTCTTTGAATAAGTATTTGAATCACTGAAAAGCTATTAAGTAGTACACGAGCCTACAGGATCGATTTATAAGGCCCACCAGCTATGTTATCAGTAGCTAGTACTACAAAAGTTTTAAAGGTAAAATCACACTAATGGATTATTCGAAATCAAGGACTAATATAAGTAAGAGCCAGTCATTGGATTCGGCTCGCTTTCTAGAAGCCTTACAAAAATTAGCGGACGGAAACCAGCTAAAAATGTCTTAAATTTATTTATTTTCGACTTTTAAGATGATCCTAAGGCCATTTATATCTGCATCAATTTATATCTGTACGTGTAAGTGTGCAAAGCTATACAGACAATCCGTTTGCCCTCAGGCACCCCTCCCCCTCCCCAACTATATAAATTATCAACATCTCACTGTATAAAATTTTGTGAGGTAGATTTTAGTCAGCACAGTCAAACGTCTCAAAAAATGTATCCCTTAGTGACGTAGAAAAATGAATTAGCCAAAGAAAACTTTCAATATTAGTAATTTATTTAGTTTTTGGTCAAGTATTAATGACGCTCTAGCCTTCTGGACCAATTATAGGGTGTCAGCAACATTCCCCTGTCAACCCTTATGATACAATTTAATCTCTGAAAAATCCTACTTGATGTATTGGCTAATCAACAAGGTTGCCCCAGTAATTACTATAGCATTAGGCCCAGTACTATTAACTGCCTTTAAGCACTCTTAAT
>NW_028300420.1:410689-450600 GCF_049724085.1 Artemia sp. Qi Xiang Cuo | reverse complement strand
TCTAATCTACTCAGAATTAATAACTTTTCGCCATTCTCTCTTTGACACTGGAAAATCCATACCACGATAACGCATAGACTTAAGATATTTTTTATATTCCCTGCGGGTCTTACGCTTAAGGTCAGAAACAATACCACAGGGTAGTCTATCACACTCATTCCAAACTTTTAACCAAAACTTAGCTTTATTTTTCAAAGTTTTTAAATTAGGATCTAAAGACCAAATAGGCTTTTGTGTACCACGTCTAACACGTTGCAGCGGCACTACAACTGCCTCGGCATCTTTTAAACATTTAATTATTTGATTATAATAGCAATCCAGGTCCTTTTTGCAATTCCCGTGTATAGAGCTCTGAAGCAGATGATAGGGAACTCGTATAGCAGACAGCAGCCTTGTTAGTGTAAACGCATAAAGAGGAACATCAGCTTTCTTCCAATTACTTTTTTCAAATCATTTTGAAGACTGGGTTACTTTGCAGAAACTAGTAGGGTTTAAATTCAGCGTAAGAGTAAGTGAGATAGGGAGATGGTCTAAGCTTTGTTCTTCAGCATGTACAAACACTATTGATGTAATAATACTAGGTGAGAAAATAATGTGATCAATATTGCTCTTACTGCCTGAATGGTGAATATAAGAATACGGTTGAGTTTTGGGTATAATATGTTAGATGGAAGGCAATCCAACAACAAATCACATCTCACTGATGAGTTATTTATATCCGTATTGAGGTCACCAATGATCATATAATCTAGAGAAAAAGAAAGAATTTTTCCCACTAGAAAGTTCAACGTGTTACAGGCTTTAGAAAATCTAGCCATCGATCTAGAGGAACGGTCATCATAAGGCAGATAAGAATTAATGAAAACTACAGTGCCCATACGATCAGCGAAAAAAAACTTATCTGAGTAAAAAATCACCGGCGAAACCAAATTAGGATTGTGCTTAAAAACACAAGCTAGCCCTCCGGATGGCCGGCCTCTTGTCGCTCTGGAAGTTGTAAAAAACACATCATGATGAAGGCTGCGACGCAAAACGTTAATGCTAGAGTCTGTAAGAAGATGCTCCTGTAAACAAACCAAATCAAAATCATAGTAGAACTCATCAATAACGAAATCCTTATCCTTTGTACCATTAATATTAAACGATATTATTGAAAACTCCAAAGTCATTGCAAAAAGTGGGAGTGCGACAATAGTTCCTTAGATATAGGGCAGGACAAGCTATAAGAAGTATGATTTTTACCACAGTTAGTACACTTGGGAGCAGCACTACAAGGACTATCCTTAGTAGAAATATGTGGCCCAGCACATCTGGCACATTTCGGGACATTGCTGGTGCAAGCACGTTGAAAGTGATCGTATGATCGGCATTTGAAGCAGCATTTAGGTATTTCTTTAAATAAGTGAATTCGAAAAAATTCATATCCCACTTTAATTCCTTCTTTGAAATAAGCAGACTGAGTGAAGGAGTCTTCAAATTCCAGCTTGACTGACATAGTCTGGCCCAGTCGATTTGCACTTATTATAGCTTGCAGTCTTTTAATAACTGAAAGGTCAACATCAACTGGGAAACCTCTGAGAATCCAAAAAAAGCGCTTGGATCGTACTTTAACTGTTGCTCCGGTAATAAAGTTCTGAATGGATGTACAAAAATCTTCAGTTGCAGATTTATCAATATTGACATACCATCTGTCATTAACAGGTTTCACGCTACAAATTAATTCATGCCCAGCTATTTGATCGAGAACAGATTTGCGTTTAATCGGATCAGATAGATCTGAAGGCACTTTAGAGACAATAACAGTCGTATGAGTGTCAATTGCTGGGGTAGGTTTCGGAAGTTGAGGAAAATTCAACTGATAATTGTCAAATTTCCCTGACATTTCAACAACCACTTGTTGTAGCTCATTAAACTTAGAGAGTAAAGAAGTATAAGCATTTGCAGGGAGACATGGCACCTCTGTAGGTCGCTTTATCACAAACGTAGGTGCAAAAGTGTCACTACTGTCAAGAGATCTTAACAGAGAAATGTCACTAAAATGATTAGAAAGTGCATTGTTCCCCTTACGTACTGGGCAATCCAATTCAGGTGCACTTATTTGCCACAGTAAACTTTTAGCTTCTTTGACTATATTCACGTCAAAAAACTCCATACCATGTCTTTTAATAATATCCTCCTCAATTCCGCTTAACAAATTGCTTTGAATAAAATTCAGAACAGGAGAATATACAAGTTCAGGCATTTCGTCGGAGCTTTTCATGGCTATCGCACTCACCACAAATTAAAAAGTCTCAATATTGATTCAGGAAAAAATACTGAGTTAATAAATATCGAAATATAGGTGAAACTAAATACACAGTAGATTCCATTTTATAATCCTCTTAAAGTTAATCCTCTTAACTCAGGTCATCAACTAATTTGGAATAAATTATGACCTCACCAAAATAAATCCAGACAGGAATAATATCCAATTCAATTTTGATGTTACCTCACTGAACTTTGTATTCTTCCAAAAGGTCACAATAGTACCACAAAAATATATATATATCCCCGAATGGGGTCAAAACGCAGACTGATACGGAAGGTAGATTATATTCAATGATTTAGTAAGAGTTTCGCACGATAAAGGATCTTTGAGTTTAGGAAACTGTTTTTTTATCCAACGGCTAATTGTATGATTAATAAAAAGAATGGGATAACCGTTTCCAAAAAGTATGTCTTTGATCAAGTTAAATTATGTTTTAACATAAGACTCGAAGCAAATATTTAGGGCACCATCCACGAGAGAAGTTACAACACCTCTTTTAACTTGTGAGTAGTAAGTATCTATTGAATTCTATAGAAGCTATAGGAAAACATTTCTATAGAAGCTCTACACCTTTTCAAAGAGAGTGAGTATCCTCTCACATGGCCTTATACTTCTATAGAAGCTATACGAATTACCATGCTATTCTATGTTCCTTCCATTGTTATTCTATGGGAACCTCTACACGTGATTAAACACGTTATAAAACTATGTGCTATTTGCTTATGTCCTGTTGGTACCATTCCAAACGAGTGGGGATTCCCCGCCTGTTCCTAAACATTGCAAAAAAGATAACAGTATGAACGGGGGATTCCCCCACACAAATTTGTTTCAACTCCAAGTTTTTTTTCAACCAGAGTGGTTTTTTTTTCGAGCGGACACCAGTTTTTTATGCAGCCAATCAGAGAATATCTTAACAATTAATCATTGAAACCCCGTATAAAATGTTCATGATTTAGAATTTAATTTTCATTATTTATTAGCTTATCGAGCATAGCACACTGGATTTTTTTAACTCTGAAACAATGGATATTTCTATTTTCAATGTGAGTAAACTTTCATTCTTTATTTCAAAAAAAAAATCGTTTTACTAGTAAATTCAAATTTCAGGCTTAAAATATGATGCGTGTATTCAATAGAAAAGGCAAAGAACGCTTTTTTCTATTATGTAAAACAAAAAACTCCCTTTTCCATTGCTCTGTTAGGAGCATAATTCTGTAGTTTTAGTTCTTTTTCGTTCAAAAATATCCGTTTCCAATCGTGCGTTTAAAATGTACTGTCTTTTTTCCGCTCTAAATAAAACCATCTGTGTTCAACCTGTTACCAAAGAGGGGATGATTCCAAAACAACATTTGGCATGCGTCTTATCGGGATTAAGAAAACAAAAAAAGACGGATATGTGCGATTCAAGACTCATTGACAAAAGAGTTTGTTTTTTGACCAAATTAGACAGATATTTTTCAATTGTATTTGATGAAAGCAAATGGATTTCACAGATGATTAAGAGGCCTTTATAAAAATATATGACAGGGAAGAGGGCAATGAATCAATTCTAACACGGTTTTTCTTTACTTGGTATCCGTTAAAAACGAAATTTTTGTGTTAAATAAGTAATTCTTGTATCTTTTAAATGAGCTTTAGGGGTTTGAGAGAGACTCTGTTCCCTGATTCCGTGTGGTTAGAGGGGATTCTTTGTGCAGACTAATTTTTTCTTCTGTAAGAAAAGGGAATTGTTTTTTTCCATGCTAAATTTTGCCTTCTTTTTAAGGAAGAGGATTCCTACAATTACCCTCCCCTGGAAAAGAGAGCTAAGACTAACGGCGTTGCTCCAATACAACAAGTGGAGATAGGCGGCCCATTGGTTGCCACTCACATCCATTCCAGACCGACGCTGCCTGCTCAAAACTCACCAGTGCCAACTCCTAAGCAGCCAGGTAGAAAGCTGAAAAGAGAATGGATAGTTGCTCACATGATGGGGAGCCCTACTAGCTCACCTGTACAAGCCAGTGACATCGCCATCACATCTATGCCAGAAAAATATGGCACTAAACAGCAGTCTGAATTTGGAAATGTGAGTATTTTCACCTCTAGCTTCTACCTATTTCTATCCAACTTTTTTTTTTTTTTTTTTAAGTATTTTCTTTTCGCTATTTTTAAACACCGTAAAAGTGTATGTCAGAGATATTAAAATGTTAATCTCCCCTCCACCCCGACCATTGTTTTAAATTTCTCTGCCCCCCTCAGAGATTGCTTAATATAATGCATTTTCTTTATTAGAAAATAAACCACCCTTTTGCTTATTTATGAACTTTCTGGGGGAGGGGGGGGGGGTGGAGGCAAGTATTTAGTTTAAATAGTTCTAGGAGGAATTGAGTTTTGAGGATGGGGTGAAAAAATGAACATGTTTTTTTTTAACTTTATAAAATAATGATTATTTCACATAGAAAATAAAACCTTTTTTCTATAGGTTAATGAATTAGTCTTTTCGACATTTTTCAACATCGTAAAACTGTATGTCAGAGATATTAAAATGTTAATCTCCCCCCAACCCCGACCAGGGTTTTAAATTTCTTTACCCCCCTCAGAGATAGCTGAATATAATGCATTTTTTTTATTAGCAAAGAAAGCACTCTTTTGCGTCTTTCTGAACTTTCTGAGGGAGGAGGGGGTAACTTTTTAGTTTTAAAAATTAGTTTACGAGTAGAAAAATGCTTCACTACAGATAAGGCTATTGTGTTTTTCTGAACTTTCTGAGGGTGGAGGGGGTAACTTTTTAGTTTAAAAAAATTTGTTTACGAGTAGAAAAATGCTTCACTAGAGGTATGGCTATTGTGTTTTTCTGAACCTTCTGAGGGAGGAGGGAGTAACTTTTTAGTTTAAAAAATGCTAGGAGGAATTGGGTTTTGTTGGATGAGAATGAAAAATTGTATTTGTTAAATATCCTTTAAACTTACGATTAGAAAAATGCTTTACTGCGGATAAAGCCCTTATGTCTTTCTGAAAATTCTGAGGGAGTAGGGGGGTAACATTTTATTTTAAAAATTTTTTTTACTAGTAGAAAAATGCTTCACTACAGATATGGTTATTGTGCTTTTTCTGAACTTTCTGAGGGAGGAGGACGGGGGTAACTTTTTAGTTTAAATAATTCTAGGAGGAATTGGGTTTTGTTGGATGGTATGGAAAAATGGTACGTGTTAAATATTCGGGAAACATACGAGTAGAAAAATGCTTCACTACAGATAAGGCTATTGTGTCTTTCTGAACTTTCTGAGGGAGGAGGGGGTAACTTTTTAGTTTTAAAAATTAGTTTACGAATAGAAAAACGCTTCACTACAGATAAGGCTATTGTGTTTTTCTGAACTTTCTGAGGGAGGAGGGGGTAAATTTTTAGTTTTAAAAATTTGTTTACGAATAGAAAAATGCTTCACTACAGATAAGGCTATTGTTTCTTTCTGTACTTTCTGAGGAGGGGGGGGGGGGGGGTAACTATTTAGTTTAAATAATTCTAGGAGGAGGAATTGCGTATTATGGGGGGCTGGTGTTGAAAAATAGTACGTGTTAAATATTCAGGTAAACATACGACTAGAAATGAACATGATATTTCAACTTTATGAAATAATGCTTATTTCACATAGAAAATAAAACCTTTTTTCTACAGATTAATTATAGAGCACCACCATTGAGTGATGAGACATCAGCATTTACTGAACCAATTCTATCACCACCAACGGAGTTCAGTGATGAACCTACATTAGTTCTGGATAATATGGAATGGCATAGAGGTTTCCTTAATGATGTTTTCGGGGAAATGGCTAGCCTAGACGACTTAAATTGTGATATTGACATGATTGAGGATCCGGAGTGGGCAGATAGTTTTATGCGTAATCATTTAGAGGATGTTACTAGTGCAACTGAACCGGGTCCTCATAAAGAAATTCCAACACAGGACAATACAGGCTGGCTCGATCAATTGTCGCCAAACACCTTGGAATATGTGCTAGGGGACCTCATGTCCTCTCCAACCAATGTCATTGAACATACTGGGGGTGATGTTATTGACAATTCTTTGTCACCCCCCACCAGTCTATTTAATGATATAGCTAGTGCTAGTAGTGTCACGTCCTCGGAATTATGTAAATTTTATTTGCTAGAATCTGCTCTAGGTCACTTGCAAACATATAGGGTAGATTTTAGTCCTCCTGAGGAAAACGCGGTTGACGAGGGCACTATTTTAACAGACCCCGTGAATGTTCTCCATAGCTACTTCGACTGAATTCGAGCACTCATTGAGATGCAGATTCAGAAATGGGAGGGTCAAGGGGGGATTAAAGCATCAATAAATCAAAAAGTTTATTTACAAAAGGGGACATCAGGGGATATTTTTTATTTTCATTTTTCAACTGGCAATCAAACTTTTTACCCTAGGCTAAAGGAATTTGAAAGCAACTTTTTTAACTGGGTTATATAAACTAATTTCGACTTTGGACACGTTTAACGAGAGGGGAAGCGGGTCCACCATTTTATACATTGAATACATGGATCTGAATCTCATTAGATTAAAAAAAAAACTTTATTTTAAGGGGGGCAGGGGCTAGTTGACGAATAAAATGCCACCCCGATTTGTTGGCTACCGAAGGAGTTCAGGGTTTCGATTTTGAAACGGGGCTGCAATGCTTTAAATATTCATTTTTAGCAGCAGCCCATAAAACATTAAAAAAAGGATTCAACAATGAAAAATCTCGACGGACTTGCTCGTAACGGTGGAGAAAATTTCCCTAAAGTAAATTTTGAATGTTTAGAGGGGAAGTATCCGGTGTCCTTGAAAAAAATAACCCTATTTGAAAAAGCAAATGAAAATCTTGGGTTGGGGGTGGTTGTTCTCCAGTAGGACACGGAATTTATAGATGGGGGAAAGAAACCAAATAAAAAAGGGGTTTTGTATTCAGTGAGGATACGGATGGTGGATAATACTAATAATTGGGTATGGGTTATTTATGAAACTCCAAAAGATGTAAATTACTATGTTAATTTTTTCCCCGATACGGCGGTAAGTCGACTCTTATCCCAAGGCACAAAGAAAGAAGAAAATCACTATTGTTCCATGTTCCTTCCCTCATTTAGACCTGAGCGAATAGTCTCGGACGACATGGGGCATTGCAAAATTCATGGGAATCAACGAATAGAAATGCCGGCAGAAGACAAAGAAACTTTACAATTTAAAAATTTCCAAAATTCCCTGCTACAAGTTGATAAAGTGTCTTTAGACTGTGAATCAAGACTGGTTGAGGTATCAGACCCATCAAGGCCAAATATAGTCAAGGAACACAAATTAGTTGCGTGTTCCTAAGCGCATGCCCGTCGCGATTCCAACAATAAAATGCAATTGGAAGAGTTTTTTTTGGCTATGGAAGAGTAGGGAAGTATAGAAAAGTTATTGATATCTTTAATAAAAACAGCAAACAGTATAATTTGACGAGTGCGTCACACTAACTATCCAATATTTTTATCAGCTAAGGAGCAACTGGCACTAGAACAGGGGACAATTTGTTGGGTTTGTAGAGATTTTCTTGCCCCAAAAGACGCAGTCCGGGATCACAATCACCTTATTGACCTCAATTCAACGGGAAAAAGTAACTTTCGAGGGTGGGCTCACAATTCATGTAATTTAAAAATTAAACAGCAACGTTTTCTTCCGGTTTTTATACATAACACTAGCTACGATCTAAAGTATTTGCTACCAGCATTGGCACATCTTCAAAGAAATGGAGCGGTGGAGGATTCATGGGTGATAGACAGCTTTACCTACAAAATCATTGCTAAATCATCGGAAAAGTGAAAACTTACTTGTTTTTCAATTTATTCGGACATTTGTTGAACAGGCTGTTAAGTACATGCATAAAATTCACTACTTAAATTCTTACAGTTTTTTCCCTACATCATCGAGTGGACTAGTTGAATCACAGAAAAATGAAATAAATTCCCACACTTTCCCCCTTCTCAAGCAACAATTTCCAAATGATTTATATGATTTGTTGATGGTCAAGGGTATATATCCTTATGATTATTGTTGTTCCATGTAGAGATTCGCCGGGAAAACCATTCCCTCGATGGAATCATTTTACGACAGTCTGCATGATCGTAGGTGCACCCCCGATGAATACAGTTTTGCTAAAAAAGTTTGGGCAGAGGGAGGGTGTAAAAATGGGTTTGACTACTGCAAGCTGTATTTGTCGAGTGATGTGTTAACTTTGTTTGACATTATGTATAAAAATGCAGACAAAATCTATGGGGAATTTAATCTTGATTTGGGCTATTATTTTTCATCTCCTCATCTGGTGATGGACCTCATCCTAAGAGTTAGCGGGGAAAAAATCGAGCTAATCACAGATATTGATCAGCATCTGTTCATCGAAATGTCAATGAGGGGTGGATTTGTTTTTCACGGGAATCGTATCTTGGAAACTGATCCAACTGGAGAGAAGACGGGGACAAAATTAGATGCAGTTTTCCTTGATATGAATTCTCTGTACCTCTCGATCATGTTCAATTATGCGCTACCTGGTGTTGACAATAAATTACTAAATGAACCTCAAGATTGCCATTTTCTGAACATTGGCACTAGTGATAAGGAAAATGGGCCAGTTGGATGGTTTTTTGATATTGATGGGGAAATACCAGTCGGGTTTCACGAATCAGTAAAGAATTTTATTTTCCCATGCATCATTAGACCTTATATTAGGGACTCTTTGAGCCCTTACAATAGGTGTTTAGTTGAGAAGGATGGATTGTATTGGTCATCTTCAAAACAAAAACTTATTGCTGACCTACTTCCAAAAAAATATTGTTGTACATCATGGATGTGCAACAACGGTTTCAACGTCACAAAGGTTCACAGAGCGCTCCAGTTTAGTCAAAAACCCTATCTAAAAACGTTTGTTGACACTTTTGTCAAGAAACATTTTGAAGCACAAACGAAAGCCGAAAAAGAAATTTATAAACTCATTTTGAATTCGGATTTCGGCAAAATGTTTGGGTGTTCATAATAGGAATTATTGTGAAGTCATGACCGACCCCGAACACTTTGTTTCAAATAGTGCCGATTCGATCTATACGTCTTTCTCAATAGTCGGCCCGGATATGGTACTTTTGACTAAGAAAAGAAGAAGCATTGTCTTGAATAGAAATATTGCCGCAGGCAGTGCGATCTTGGAGATCTCTAAAAAGCTCATGTTGGAATTCTACTACAATGTGGCTAGGGTACAGTGGCCGGAGAAGGGGCAAGTAGAGGTCTGCTACGGGGACACAGATTCTCTACTGTTAAAAGTAAAAACCCCAAATCTAATTGATGACTTGGCGCACGGTGAAATTATCAGCTCACGGATGGACTACACCAATTGGAGTGGACTTTACCCAGAGCTAGTGAAACGTCGGGCGCCAAATCAGCTTTTATTTTTTAAATCTGAAACGGGAAGCGACATGATTTCCAGTGGTGTGTTTGTAAGTCCGAAGGTGTACTTTATACAAACAAACGACGAGGAAATCAAGAAAAGTTGCAAAAGAGTACCCACGCGCTAAGTGGTTAAGAATTTCGACATAGACATCTATAAGAATTGTATTGTTGAAAATACAATTCCACGAGCCAAATTGCTGGCAATTCGTTCCATCAACTAAAGGAGTTTTACTCTAAATGTAGAGAAAATTGCCATGAGTACCATCTACGACAAGATATATGTTTGTCAAGACGGTGTGACTGCCCTCCCCCTTGGGCACTATTTAACTTCATACCGGGCCGAATGTGTTATCCATAGGGAAAGTCTCGGTTTGAATGAAGTCCAGTAAATTTTTTCCTAAAACCTTTGGGGGGGGCTCGCGGCCTTTGGGGGGGGGATAGTCGCGGCCCGGGGGGGGGGCCCGCCGCCAGAGGGGGGCGCACCACCAGCCACTACCAAAGTTATCTTTTTTTTTGGACTTAGAGCAGATTTTTTTGTGCTTTTGTACATGTTTCATTAAAAAAAGTGATATTATTGTAAGTGCTTTATTCTAATAAATGTTGTATTTTTTTCTATAAATAAACAAAACAAAGTGTATTTATTTAAGTGTTTTTTTTTCTCTCTCTGTGCCTATGTAAATGTTGTATTTTTTTTTCATGTTTAATGTTCTTTTTTTCAATGTAGTATTTTTTTAAGTATTGTTACTTTTTTATGCATATAATAAAAGAAAATATGATTCTTTATTCGTCTTCTTCTTCTTCATATTATTCTTGAACAGAGTAGTAGTAGTAGGGAAATTATTTAGTCATTAGACAGCTATGGTCTACAGTTAGTTGTTCAGGTGAACCATTGAAGGGAACATGTATCAATTTAAAACACCCTTCAGATCGTTTTTGTGTGGTCCCTCAATATCGGGTAAAACAACACTCTTAACTAAAATAATAAAAAATTGTGATAAAATGTTTGTAGAAAAGCCGAAAAAAATTTACTATTGTTACAGTATTTGACAGGAGTCATATGATAAAGTAAACGCGATTGCCACCACCATGGGACTGGTTCTGGTACAGGTTAGCCAGGGACTTTAAGTTTTTAGCATTATTGAACCAAACTCTTGGTTGATCATTTACGATCTGGCTGAATCTATTGAACAGTGGTCCCAGCAAATGCTACAATTGTTCACTGTTCGATCTCATCATGAACAGATTTCCCTTACTCTGGTTCTACACAATCTCTTTCATCAGAGCAAATGTATGCAAACACTTGCATTGAACTGCACCTACTATATCATCTACTGAGTTGTTCGTGATTCTAGCTCGCTAATAACTCTCAATAAAAAAATCTATCCAGGTGCCCCTAAATTTCTGCTCTCAGCATACAATCAGGCAACTAATAAACCCCACGGCTATATCCTATTGGATCTTAGTCAAAATACACCCGAGGATCTGCGTGTAGTCACAGATATTTTTGACAATGAAATTACAGTATATCTCCCCGTGAGCACTAAAAAGACCTATTAGTCGGTATCATGACACTGAAGAAACTACAAGAAAATAGACATCTGATTTCAATTCTAAGAACTTCAAAACCCTCTCTAAGGAAAGCCATACTCAAACATGGTATTGACAATGATTTCACTAATCTAATATCTGAACTTTGTTTAAATTTGACCGAGGGTAATGTTCAACTGCCAGTATTAGTTAAGCAGCGGGCAAAGCAACATCGTTCCATTGTACGTACATTGGCCTCGAAAAAGAAAGGACAGAATTTTAAAAATAAACAACTTCTTCAGGTGGGTGGTAGCTTTTTCACACTTTTGCTGCCGAAAATTGCAGGACTAGTAGAAAGTTTTCTATAGAGAATGGCAAAACACTACAAATTTACTCCAATAGAACTCGCCCTCTCACCCGTCGAACACTTTGAGGAAAATCTGAGTCAATTTATTGACAACGAGAATATTCAGGAGGATAAAAAACTGCATTTACTTCAAGATACACTTCGCCGAGTGGACAAACATAACTCCTATCGTGTCAAGGATACTGCTACTGCTGATCACAAAAAAAGAATCATCTCCTCAATAGTCTGGTGTTGGAACACAATTAAATACGGAGTATTTGTATTAATTTTTTTTTAAATTTGTAATAATATTCCCCAAGTAATATGTTGAAAATTTAACACGACTCCTAGCCTATCTCTTGGAAAGTGGTCAATCTCATATTCAAGTTGAGAGCAATGGGAAAGGGATTATAATTAAGGTCAATATCAATATTATACTTGATTAATCTGTGACATGGTTACAAATCGTAAAGTACTTTTATCATTTTACTATCATCTATAAAGATTTATAAATACATTAAACTTCCTCAAAAGCCTTATTAGCAATAGACAAATTCTAAAAAAATTAAATGAACATGCATCATTGTCAACACCACCACCACCATTAAAATATGAAGAAGAAGAAGAAGATTTTAAATCAATTTTGGAAAATACTAGCATACCACCGATAGCTAGACAAAAGCGAAGACGTATCAAGTCAACGTCACCACCACCACCACCACCACCAACCGCCAGTATTCAAAGGGTAGCGGACGTTACACAACGTGTTTACGTTCAAAATGGTTGAAGTTCTGAAAGGTGTTTATGAAAATATTGGTGAAGTGGGGAGTTTAAGTTCACCCACCACTCTTTCTAAGGTCACTGGTGTTCACACTAAAAGTTTACAAGACTATCTACAAAATGAATCAAGTTACACTGCATAGAAATCATAGACTTCGTGCCAATCAGTATCGAAAAACTAAAGCCTTTTTCCCATTTCATATAATGAAAGCAGATCTCCTGACTCTAGATGAGATTCAACGACGTCACAATACACCGCAAAAGTACATTCTACTTGCAATCAGTGTTTATAGTCACTATGCATATGCAATTCCATTACGAACAAAGAGAGGCGTTGAAGTTGCTCGGGCCATTGAAAGTATTCTCGAACAGGATTCATATAAAAAAATTCAAACGGATCGCGGTAGTGAATTTGTTAATCCCTATGTTGCAAAAGTGCTAGTAAAATATAATACACTGCTCTACCATACTCACAGTCCTATAAAGGCTGCAATGGCCGAACTATTGATAAGAGCTATTCGACTTTTAATTCTAAGATATTGTACATTGAAAAATACACCGGCTTTTATTCACGATTTAGATAAAATCAGGCTGATTTATAATCAACGACCTTATCGATGATTGTCATACTTTACACCAAAGGAAGTTTATTAATCTGATGATAATACAATTGACATTTTTTTTGAACAGTATCCAATGAAACGACAGTGAAGAAGTGAATTATATTCAAGATTGGGGATGTTGTTTGAAATAATACAACAACTAATTTTTTTGAAAAGGAGAATTACTTGTGGTCCACAGAACATTTTAAAGTGGCAAAAATACTAGACACTAAACCCATAGCTTATCGATTGCCCGATACCAAAGATGAAGAGATTCTCGGAGGCTTTTATCACTATGAAATACAAAAAGTTAAAAACAATAGTGAAATCTATCAAATTAAAAGATATTAAAGACACATACTCGCAGGGGCAAGAAGCAGTTGCTTGTTCGTTGGCTAGGATACAACTCTGATTTTGATTCTTGGATCGGTGTTGAAGACATTGAAATCCCCAATGATTTTTATGTAAGTTTCATGTCCAATGTTTCCGATCCTCTCTACAACGACTTGAATACGACAAGTGATTTTTGGACAAAACTCTTCCCCGCCATCAAATTTGACGGTGCGTATGAAGTGGCTCTTGTCGACTGTATTCTCAAAAATACCTATGACATCCTGAGAAAGGATCGTGTGTATGATATAAAAGTTATACCATTCGATTGGACTATGAATGGGTTGAACTATGTCGACTATGAATGGGTTGAAGCACTTAAATCTAGTGAATATCCACATGCCAAATTGAAATATATTGAATACGATAATATGACAGATTTGTGTCGTAGAATCAATAGAAAAATCTCATATCGTAGGAATGATAAATTCCATTTTAATTATTCATTGGAACATGATAGGATTTACAATACCTCACCTGTTGACACTGAAACAATTATTCTCAATGATAATCTGAGAGACGTTCTTGGCTTTAAACAGAATATGATCAATGGGAAAAATGCTGGCACCGTTTACGGGATGAATCAAGTTTTTTTTGCTGATTATCCACCTGGTTTTGCCTCAGACTCTTGCATATTTGTCTATGCATCCTTTGTGGAAACATTGAGCGTCGGTAATTCAAATATCCACCTCCTACTTATTCTTCAACGAAAAACATCTCATGAACTTGTTCATCACTATAATATAAAGAATCTTCAGTATGTTTCTGTAAACACTTCGCATTTGGAACTCTGTCAGTTAACGCTAAGAAGTGAATTGGGGGATCCTCTAGCAATAAAAAAAGGCTTAGCAGTGATTACTTGTAATTTTCGACCCATTGTTGGTGATAGCACAATCACCTAAAATGAACAATAGAAGAATTCCATTTGTCTGTCCCGATATCAATTGCTATGTTGGTGCTTTGAGTCCACGTCAAATAGGCAATGGATTGGACTACTACAAGGGGTGTACTACAATGTCTGGCTATGGTCTTGGTAGCTGGTTTGCTAGGCTATTTCGTTCTGCACTACCCCTTCCCAGAAAATATCTTGTACCTGCTGCATCGAATTTTAATGCCTCCACACTACAGGACTGGGGGTCGGGCAAGAATTTCAAGGAGAGTGTTAAGGAAAATATTAGATCTTCAGCAAGAGCTGTTGGTGAGAAATTAAAAATTTGACATAATGTTAAATGATTGAAAATGATATATGCACGTTATTCACTCATAAGTCTCAAGCTTGTCAAGAAGTTAAGGACATCGCCAAAGACTTTGAAGAATAAAACATGGAAGAACACTAGGAAGCATAAGAAGAATAAAAAGATTGTTAGATCAAAGAAGGATTTCTTCTCTTAAGATGACTTATCTCCCCCACAAGGAAGCATATCCATCAATTAGTTCCTCATTGAATCTATTCAATGCTGAAAATGTTGATGTCAGTGTCAAGTATGGCTACTATGAACAATTTCATCCCCACCAACCCCTCTCAGAAAATATACTCTTTCAAATATTTTCCAATGAAGACTATTTAATTGATTTGTCGTCAACATTTATTGATTTAAATGTTGCGGTGAAGAAAAAGTCAGATAATACAGCTCCAAATGCTGGCGATGGTCTCTCCTACGAGAACTATATTCTACACAATTTATTCAAACAAAGTAATGTATTTATTAATGGTAGATTGGTGAGCACTAGCAATAATTTATCCAACTATGCAAGCTACATACAATTTATGATGATGACGCCAAAGGCATACAAGGAGTTGAGAGGACAATCATTAGGCTATGAATATTGATCAGGTGTTGATACTGATGGTGAGTTGACTGACCGCAGTGACCCAAGAGTATCATCTGGTTGGAAAATTAAATCATGAGATTTTCAATATATCCCAATAGCAACCCCCCAATGTCAAGATTAACATAAAGTTACAGATGGTCCCTTCGAATTTCATTTTGTGAAAAACACTTCCTGCAGCACCCGATGCAAATGTCATTATCACATCGGCAATTCTCCACGTCCGAAAACAACAAATTATGAGCTCTGTTGCAATGGCAGTGGAAAAGCTGAGAGCCAATCGCAAACACAATAAGCTTCTTTTACTCCATACGATCACCAATCAACTTCACATTACCACTGGATATTGTAGCTATAGTGATTCGTCGCTTATCAATCAAGAAATCCCATCAAAATTGGCTTTGATCTTTTTGAATAGTGGCAGTGCCGTTGGATCCTGGACTAAATCCCCCCATGATTTTAATTTTTTCGGTCTATATCGCCTTGTGAGCAAAGTGAATGGTATTCCGTTGTTCCCTCTATCATTTGACAAAAAATCCTATAGAACTCTGTACGAGTTGACCGTGCAATCCCTAGATCACGACTATCAACTATTTGAAAATGGAATAACTGATTCAATGTTTTCAAAAAATCATGGGGTATTTGTTTTGGACTTGTCGGAGACTCAGGATATGATCATAGTACAAACAGGGAATGTACGTTTAGAGTGTACATTTGCCGATGCTTTGACTGAGAGTATCACGCTAATATCACTGAGTCAATTTGAAACCTATTGGGAAATCACTCCCGACGGCAGTGTTCTACTAGACTTAGCACCATGAACACAAACCAAATAATCAACGTATTTAGTATGGATCCATACATGTCCCAGTACAAGTCCTATTGCATACCATCGGACTTCATTGAAAAATTTCCAAGTGTTAACAATACCCTAATCATTGTTAATAGCAGTCCATCGACTTTGAAGACCGGTCATTGGCTATGCATCTTTCAAACAGTGAAGAATATTGAATTTTTTGATCCTCTTGGCATATCGTATAAATTTTACACACCAAACATCAGCAACTTTATTGAAAGCAGTGGGAAAACCAATATTCAAAATCAACCAAGAGTACAGGATTTAGCGACTAAGACATGTGGCTTTCATGCACTACTCTTTTTCATGTTCAGATGTCGTGGCTACACCTACAAGCAGTTTCTCAACATCTACGTTGACTTACCTCGATTGAACGACTTTCTAGTAGAAAATATACTTACAAACGTATTTAATGTTGATTACTGGTGACTACTAATAGAACGTTATAAAAATGTGGTTGAATTTTCTTATTAATAAAAATTTTTAAGGATGATAAAACAACGTTTCTACTCTTTAGATCTCATTTTGTAGTAGGCGATGGAATTTTTCAACAACGGCAAGCATTTGTCCATTATCTAATGTCACATTGTCCTGATCCTGATGTACTGCAATGTCAGAGTCACGTTTTCTACAGTAGAGCGAGGCTGCAGTTACATTTTATCTCTATTCTTAGTCCATGACACTATTCTCACTCTTTCTATGGAATTCACATGCACCAATTTGCTTATTGAAGTAATGTCACGAACAGTATCCTTACGCGGTAAAACACATTCTGTCACAGCCATATAAAAATCAGTGGGCTTGTAATCATAGTAGTCATTGTCTTCACAATGATGACGTAGAAACCAAATTCTTTTGTTGTTCCAGCAGTGGAATCGTTGACCCTTTTCCTCCTACCAGAACAATCTAAAACCACGACGATACCAATCTCTTAGCAATAAACTAAAATCACGCTTAGGATTCTTTCCAATCATACCGGGATATTTATTCTCCCACTGATTACATGTATCATAATGGCAACTGGAATATAGGTGACCTCTAGGATGAGAGTCAAACACCTCTTCAAGACAGGAATTACAACCTTTAATTTGTACAGCATATCCTTTATGCAATTTACACGGGTTGCATAATCTACAATTTTCATCATACTCATCAATCATTGTGCAATTCTCACATGATGACCAGCTACCCAGTGTTTACATACATAGTGGACATGTATGGAACATTTTTTCATGTGTTGACACTCTCACTGCCACAATGAAACTGAGCTAGCAACAAAAAAAAAATTGTCTGAGAGAGAGAGAGAGAGAGGAGTAAATATCTCTTTTGTCTCTGATTGGCTGCCTAAAAAACCGGTGTCAGCTCGAAAAAAAAACCGCTCTGGTTGAAAAAAAACTTGGAGTTGAAACAAATTTGCGCGGGGAATCCCCCGTTCATACTGTTATATTTTTTGCAATGTTTAGGAACAGGCGGGGAATCCCCAATCGTTTGGAATGGACATAAGCAAATAGCACATAGTTTTATAACGTGTTTAATCACGTGTAGAGGTTCCCATAGAATAACAATGGAAGGAACATAGAATAGCATGGTAATTCGTATAGCTTCTATAGAAGTATAAGGCCATGTGAGAGGATACTCACTCTCTTTGAAAAGGTGTAGAGCTTCTATAGAAATGTTTTCCTATAGCTTCTATAGAATTCAAAAGATATTTACTACTCTTGTGGGGGGTAATTAGATTTTAAAGGTCTCTATTGTTTTGTGTGGGGTTTCTGTGAATAATAATATCTAATTTATCAAAGCTACGAATAATAACACATCTAGAAACAGTATTTGATTTGCATTTTGAATTTCTAGAGTGAACTGTAAATTTCTATCATATGTATTCAGGTGGTCTAAAAAACCCCTAAGTGCATCTTCCCCATAGTTCCAGAGTGATGTTACGTCATCCGTATAACATCCTGAGTGGGTGTGTTTAAAAAACATGTTAATCAAAAGCTCAGTTTTCAAGGCGTTCTGCATAGATATGCAGGAAAAATGATAGTGGTGCACCCATGGACAGACCTTTTATTTGCTGATAAAAACAATTACGGAACTGAAAATACATGGAATATTTATTATAAAGTTTAACCCAAGTCATTAAAAACTTCTATCCCTGTTCCCGAATTCTATTCCTGTCCCCAAATCTTCTATTGAATGATAATTTTGTTCAACTATTATCTTTAATTATTTCTCAGATATTGGGATATCAATAGTTGAATATATAGAACCAATGTCAAAGTTACTTACTATCGTGTTTTCTGAAATATTTACATTTTTAAGATTTTTTTCTTTACTAAATCTATAGAGATACTTATATATGACTTTTAGGAATGGAGCAAAGGTTTGAAATATTTAAATAGCCATTTTACAATATTGGAAGTGGGAGCTTTTGTACATGCTAAGATGGGCCATATTTATGTAATTTTGGTAGACCGTAAAATTTTGCACAAAAGCTACCACGGGGGAAAAATTTGTTATATAGTTGTGGATTGTTTCTACCATTTTGTTTTAAGTTTCGAATCCATTTGTTATTTTACCAGCGAATTGACCAGCATGATCATGACTTATCAAAGGATAAGCAGTGGGTTAATGTGATTGAATTTTGTTGTTATAATATGTCATATTCAGGACAACTAGTGAATTGCTTTTATCTGCCTTAGTTGATATAATAGAACGATCTTAGATAATGCTTTTTATTATATAATCTTATAATTAATATTTTATTATATAAAATATTAATATTATATAATATAGAAACTTTTTATGGTACTCCTATGTTAGACGGACTCTTTTATATAGTGCTAGTTTGGTTAATACTAATAAAATAAAATAAAATAAAATAAAATAGGATGAATATATAATAGTTTAGAAACAAATTTTGGCTATATATTTGCACATTAGGGAGGGGGGGGGGTAAAGCATATTATTACGTAACCTAACCTAACCTAGGTACCATTCCCCCTCCCCTAAACCCCAAAAAACAACAGTTTAAATATCGTATAAGCAATGAAAACCAGGCTGTACATTGCATTACCCTATAGCAGTATCTTGAATTAACTCGTCAAAAACAGGTTTTTCGTGACTGGTTTCCATTGCAGTATATAAAAGAGTACGTTTAACATAGGAGTACCCTTTTTATAATATATAGGAAAAAGGGATTAGATAATATTAGCTTGGAGATGTTTTGCCATATTAGTTGGAGACTTAGTTCTTTTTTTTTGGTTGTTGTAAAGGGCATATATTAGACAAGACCTGACTGCACCCGGGTTGGAAATAAATGTATAGAATATGTGGAGAGACGACTCTAGAGAGGACACTATATCTGCCACAGGAACTTGTTTCGGTAGAAAGAAGAATTTTGGACCTTTTCAAGTGTTTGGATTTAATTTATGATTAAGCGTTCAGGAAGAAAGATTAACAATGGAGGGTCCAGGAGGGAATCTCAGAGTATATGTATGATTAATCATTGAAGATTCATCCCTTAAGTTTTCCAATTTTTTTGTAGGTAGTTTCATATGCAAAAATCGTGATTAAACAAAAATTTTTCCGACCTAGTAACGTGACAAAAATCATCCGTGGACAAATTTTCCACCAAGAATTTTTCCTGAGATTTCCTTTCTGAAGAGATGATGTATTTTTTTTTCTTTTTTTCTCTTTAATAATATGAATTGCCGTTTTAAATGTAATGTTTGAGCGAATTACATTCCGGGTGTTTAAGTGCAATCTGTATCTTAAAGACATGGAGGTACTTTCCCATTACATGGGCACTTCGTCTATAGACATTCGAATGAATGCAGTGATGGAGACTCGTAAAGCAGGTAATTGTTATCTAAATTGATCGAAGAGCGTGGTTTCTCATTGAATTTACAATATTTAAACTGTTGTTTTTTGGGGTTTAGGGGGAGAAAAAGGTACCTAGGCTAGGTTAGGTATTTAATGCTTTACGTATGCAATGCTTTACCCCCCCACCCCCTAATGTGCAAATATATAGCCCATATTTGTTTATAAACTATTATATATACATCCTATTTTATTTTATTTCATTAGCATTAACCAAACCTGACTTCTTAGAAATGCCCATATAATGGGAAAGTACCGACTTGGGAATTATATTTTCATTTCTGCAAGATTCTTACAGAATTACTGATTTATAATATTTGCGTGTTTTTTTACCTAAATTAATAAAATAGGAGATAGGTCAATTGCTCCCCATAAGCTGGAAGTAAATAACGACGAAGAACACACTGCCTTTCCATCTCCGGCTTATTTCATCATGGAAAGGCAGTGTGGTGTTTTTCGTTATTTACCCCCTATTCCCCCGCCCTCCCTAGCTATGCCATTGCAAAAGACCAAAACAAAGGATTAAATAAACTCACTTTTTCCAAACAAATCTTTTCTCGAATAAATCCCAAACGACACTCTTTACATTCACCAAAGTTCAAATCAAACCTGACGAAAAAACGAATCTCAGGAATTATTTTGTCACATAACAACCTCATAATAAATCAATGTCTAAACCTAACCGAAGCTAACATCTTAATTTCCCTACTGAATGTTATATTTAAAATGTAACTACACAATAAACCTTTGTTCACACATGGCATGTCCAAATTATTTATGAAAACTTATCTCTATTTAAGTGTGAATACAATTTTACTTTACTAATCTTCATAACAAGATTTAGGATTTTTACAAGGGGTTGAAGGCTATTACACCCAGGTGGATACAGCTTTGTGTCCCAAGCCGAAGATTTTGAAAACTTCATACATCAGTCGTTGTCACGCCCAAAGAATTACATATCCGGCTTGACCTGGGGATTATGCCTGGGTCGTACTGCCGTTTCGGATAAAAATAAAATTACGCAGAACTACAGCGACAATAATGTATCTCATGAGTAATTTGGTGAGTTGGGCTACGTTCACGTGCATTCGTTCCTAGCTTCGATTAACTGAGCCGATTCATTTGCTGCTTCATAAAATTATGTGTAGTGGTTTTGATTTTGCTTATGCTATTTAAGTGAAAAGGGAACTTCCTGGGAAGGTGTAAAAAGGGAGGCTTTGAATAGATTGGGACTTAGGAAGAGCGTGCGTAGCTGTGTTGGCCTCAGGTAGCTTGGTGCCGCTGTGAGTTGTTAGTAGCAATAGCAGTAGTATTATAGAGAGGGACCAGTAGATTTTTATTTTGTGAGGGGTGCCGGAAGCCTCGAAAGTGTTCTTCCATGTCCAAAGTTTCTAATTTATAGTGAGCCTTCACATAAACATAAAAGAAGAGAGGGGAAAATTTTATTCCTCATCTCCCTACTTTTCTTTCACTGATATCAGCCCCTTCAATCTCATTTCATTTGAAACAAGCTTGTAATACTTGGGTTTGAGGTTAGTTTGAGGTGCTGGCTCCCCTATTATTGTAGAGATTGTTATATTAAATTGATGTTTCAAACATTATTTAAATGTTAATAAAAGATTACATTCTATGGTACTTGTGCAAAAGGGAGAGAAGTAGGGGGCATCACAATAAAATAGATTCGTTTGAGCAATTGAAAACCTTGAAAACGATGGTGTGAAATCCATTCTTTATATTTTAGACCCCCCCCCCCTCAAGTCTTACCGAGAGATATTTAAAGGCAAATTTATTTAGGTATACCATTATCCACCCACAGAAAATTCCCCGGGAAAATTCTTTTCTGCAGAAAATCTCACTCGACGTATTAATAACCATCGTATTTTTAAATTTAAAAGTACTGGAAAAACTCTCCCCGGAAAATTTCCCCGCGGACGACTCTCCCGAGACAATTCCTTCCCGCGGAAATTTTTTTTCGTGGGAAATCCCTCCGCGAAAAAATTCTCCCCCGCAGAAAATCCCCCAACGGGAAATCCCCCCCGCCCCCGAAAAATTCCCTTTGGATAGTTCCCCCTCGAGAACTTTTCCCACGTGGTAACATAACTACTGTATTTTAAAATTTGAAAATATTTGAAAAATCAGATTAGGACCATTAGCTTACCTGTCAGATTTTGTTAGATATTTAATATCCATAAAATGTGAACAATCTGAACAAAGTAACTGTCAAGTATTTTGGTTCATGTGTATCTAATTTCAGTCAGCGTGAAAAGTATTAAGAGGGCCTTGGGAAGGGGAGCTTTAGGTCTTTACCTAAAACCTTCGCAAGAATGTAATCAACCCTTCATGAAGTTCCTTGGCGATTGGAAGAACAGTGTAGTAATGGTTACTAGATACACGGACACGCACAGAGCTGAATTATTATTCCTACGATATGACAAGCTTCTAACCTCAATCTGGCTAGAAGGCCTTAAAAAGACAATTTTTTTAATAATATTTTCTTCCAGGACCTGAAGATCAATGAAAAAAACAAAAATAATATAAAAAAATGGTACTTCAGCAAAATTCTAAGAAAACTGTATAAGAATGAGACAAAATAAAAAACCAAAAGTTTCTTTCAAATGAAAGTAAAGAGTAGTGTTTAAACTTAAAATGATGAGAAATTATTCCATATATTAGGAAGTCCATCCCCTTAAATAACTGCTCTTTACGCTAAAGTTTGTCTTTCTACACCCTGTGCTTTAAAAAAGTACGTTCAGACTCAAGGGCAATTGGAATAGGATGGAAATATTCAAGAATGGAAAAGTCTTTTGATGCGCATTTGCTCTAAACAATAAAAATTTTTTAGTTCAAACGTTTAAAAAGCACCTCTAAATAAAACACTTGTAATTGTTTATTAGCCAATATTGTTGCACTCATAAATTCTTTCAGTAACACACTATAAGAAAATTTTGCAAAGAGTAGGAGGCAGAGGAGAGGAAGCAGCACTCATATACTGAAAAATTTATGCTCGTTTTCAGTTTTAACGTCGCTATTTACTTAATTTTCAAAATGAAAATTCAAGAAAACTTGTTTTTTTCATATTTGATCTATTTTAGTTTTCAACACTCTATCGAGGATTACCTCAAATGCGAGGAAATTATCTCCCCCTTATACCCCATTCTTTACATTGAATTTTAACTTCCGCTAAACAATGCTTCGAGAAAAAAAGCTTAATTAGTGTATTTGCTTTTCGAAACGAAGGGGGATATTCATAATGAATTATTGAAGTATCTTCTCAGTGGGAGCTCAGAAGAGAGCTCTGCAAGATCAGAAGAGAGCTGCAAGATATTTAGGTGTTATTGTGGGTGACACTACGTCTTTCAAAGAAAATACCGTGCAGGTTAGTACAAAATTGTGCAGAAGTTTGAGAATTATAAGAAAATTAAAATATTTATTCCTTTTGAGGCTACATAAAAGCAAATAAAAGAACGTACCGTACACTAGAACGATTTGAGATTTTGTAACTTGTTTTTTTTTTAAGGATTTAGAAATCAGTTTTGCAATCCAATAAGCAATGCTCCAACTTCATATGCCTATATGTTCTACATGATGAGGCCAGGGAGCAAAAAAAATAAGACATTGAAAACATCTCAAGCTTCGCTATGTCAGTGCTATTGCGACTGCGTAGACTATAGTCAGAATTCTAACTTTAATTTTGGCTGATGAGGAGACCCTAGACGGTCAATCATTTTGATCAAAAGCTTCCGTCAATCGATTGACTCAAGCATGATTGACCGTCTAGGAACCCGTTTGACGCTTGAGTCAAGCGTTGACGGTGATTGATAGAAAGTTTGAATGAATCAATCATTTTGATGAAAAGCGGTGTTTTAGATTAGCTTTGGTCAAGATTGAAAGGTTGATTGTAAGGTAGATTGAAGGTTGATAAAGCACACGTCAGGCGATTGACGGAAGCTTTTGATCGAAATGATTGACCGTCTAGAGCCTCCTTTAGGGTGTTGTGCTGGTGAGGAAGCGAGGAAAACACCCCCCCCCAGCGGAAAATACCCCCCGCGGAAAATACCCCCCCCCCGTAAAAAACCTCCCCCTGGAAAATACCCCCCCCACCCCGCAAAAAAATACCCCCCGTTGAAAATAATGCTTTCCAAAGTTGAGAATTTTACTAGAGTTTTATTTTAGTTTCCGTTGGGGGATGGAATTTTGGTACTTGGGTATTATGCGCCACTCACTCAAGTTTTTGCTGCATAAAATTCGAGAACACACCGTTTTTTTTTGTTAGTTTCTTCGTTACTTTAGAAATAAATTTGCCCTATAAATTTGCACCTTAGGGGGGGGGAAAGCAAAACGGGGCTGCATGCCAAATGTGTTGTGTACAATTATTCTGCATATTAGATAGACAGACAAATAAGTGTATTTTAAAGCCAAATATACGGCCATGAACACAGTAAAATAACATAAATGAATATAGTGGATGGGGGGGGGGTGTTTAACCCCTCAAAAACTGCCTTCCCCCACGAAAAATACCCCTCCCCTCCTTCGGAAAGTAGCCCCCGTGGAAAATACCCCCTCCTTGGAAAACACCCTCGTGGAAAATAACCTCCCCCCCCCCGGTGGGAAATAAGGTTTCTAAATTTGAAATTTTTATTTGATTTTTTTCATAGTTTTGTTGAAAAGCGCTAAGGAATGGGAAAAAGAGGAATTTACACACCAGAAGTGTTTTAAAAACTTAGAAAAAAAACACAAATCCATTTGGATTAAAAAGGCTCACATAGGTATTTATCCAATTTTTGGCAGTAGTGGGTGTCAAATTAAAAAAAAAAAAAATGAAGAAGAAAAACAATTTGGGCAAAGAATCACTAAAATTAAGCTAAAATACGTGGCACCAAAAAGTTTAAGAAGGTTTGATTATCCTTTACAAAGATAGTTGGCTTTGGAAACCATCACATTCTAAATTGTTTAAGTTTTTACGGAAAAAAGCGTTGTCAAATTCTACGAGTTTGTTTTTCTTATCTTCCAAGTGTAAAACTACCACAAATCACCATTAACAACTAAATGAAACACAAAACTAACAGAAATCATAATAGATAGCCTAGTCAAACTCAAAACGAGCAAAAAGTACAAGGAGTATGGCTGACAACACCCAAGTCTTCTTCATAACAGAAAATAATTTGTACTTTACTTAAAAAAAAACGTGTATTGTCGGTTTTATATACATATTGTGATGTCTATTCCTGATAGTCTTGATGCTTCTTTATTTGTCGAAGTCAAAAAAAGTGAAAACATTTAAACTGTATTTTATTTTCAGCAAAGTGCAAATTACTTTCTCGTCTTGAGGAGGTGTGGGGGTTGTCAGCCCTACTCATGGTAATAGTTGCTATTTTGAGTTTGAATAGCTTATTTATTGTTATTACTGTTTATTTTGGTTCCAATTCATTTATTTATGGTGATTTGTAATAGTTCTAAGCTTGGAAAGTTATTTGACTTTATTTCTACTCATTTTTGGCTTAACGAGGCCGGGGGCACCAGCAAGGGAGGGGGGCTGGGGGGTCATGGCCCCCACCTGGAAATTTGGGACGATATGGTTATTATAAGGAAACCAAAGGAAAAAAAATGCAAAATAGGGAAAAACCATGGAAAAAATGCTTGTTGCCCCATTGTTGGCTGCCTGCCAATAGATTTTGACCCATAATAAGGAAATATATAAGTTCTAATTTTTGACTGAGTGACCCCTAACAAGTTTTCCCGAAAATATATGATTTTGTTGGAGCAAAAAAAATTCTTCATAGTAACGAATGGTAAGTAAATAACGAGGATATTTGCATCTGTTAGGAAGCGACCATTTCAAATGCAAGATAATGTAGGTCACTAGTATTGCTGCAATCAGGATGTAATGCGCTCACTGGGATATTTCATAGCTCCATCGGAAATCCCCTCCTTTGACCCTCCCCCCCCCCACCAGAAAAAATCTCTCCTGAAAACGTCTGTATACTTCCCAATAATCAATACTATATGTAAACAATGGGCAAAGTTCTTAACTTGCAGCCCTTCCCCCGGGAACTGTGGGGGATTAAGTCATCCTCAAAGACATATTTACTTACTTTATACTAGGATGTTTTTTTTTGTTTTTTTTTTTTTAGTTAACAAATTTCGAGATACCTCGCTATTCTTCTGTAATTTTTTAGTGGCCATATACCTATAAAGAATTATTTTCTGACTTCTGACTAAAAAAAAAAAAAAAAACTGACTAAAACTATAAAAGAAAAAACTCAAATAAAACTTTCAAATTTAGAAACCTTATTTTCCACAGGGGGAGGGGGGTAGTTTCCACGAGGGTATTTTCCAAAGAGGGGGTATTTTCCGCGGGGTTTACTTTCCGAAGGAGGGGGTTGGGGTTGGTATTTTTTGCGGGGGAGGGCATTTTTTGGGGGGGTAGGGGGTTAAACCTCCCCCCCATTCACTATATTCATTTATGTTATTTTACTGTGTTCATGGCCGTATATTAGGCTTTAAAATACACTTATTTGTCTATCTATCTAATATGCAGAATAATTGTACCAAACACATTTTCAATGCAGACCAGTTATGCTTACCCCCCCCCCCCTAATGTGCAAATCAATAGCGCAAATTTATTTCTATAGTAACGAAGTAACTAACAAAAAAAACGGAGTGTTCTCGAATTTTACACAGCGTAAACTTGACTGAGTGGTGTATAATACACAAGTACCAAAATTCTATCCCCCTAAGGAAATTAAAAAAATAAAACTAAAAAAAAATTCTCACATTTGGAAAGCCTTGTTTTCCACGGGGGGTATTTTTTTATGGGATGGGGGGGGTATTTTCCGGGGGGAATATTTTCCGGGGGGTATTTTTCGGCGGGGGGATATTTTTCGCAGGGGGTATTTTCAGAGGGGTATTTTCCGGGGGGTATTTTCCATGGGAGGGGTATTTTCCGCGGGAGAGTATTTTCCGGGGGGTATTTTCCGGCGGGGGGTATTTTCCGGGGGGTATTTGCCGGGGGTGGGGGGGGGGGGGTAAACGCCGGCCACCGAAAATGTAACACATATAAATGGTCAATAAAAATGGTAAAGAAAAATATATTAGCGAAATTAATTAAAACAAAATTCAACTCCAAGAACTAAAATAAGTTTATAAGTACGAATAGTAGTAAAAACAGCAGGGGGCGGGGGATGAAATAATGCTGGATAATATTTTATAACAACCAACTATCACGGGTTAGAAAAAAAGAAGAAAAAGAAGTCAAATTCGCGTTCTAAGTCACACATTAAAATCAAAATAATTGAAATCAAAAAGTCAAAATAATCAAAGATACAGGAAGAATTCGAAATCTTGACAATTAAAGAAGGGATTGTGCAAAAAACTAGATTCACATGAACATTAAAAAGGGGCAAAACAAAAACAGTCATTGATAAAAGAAGAAAATGTTGGCTGAGGAGCCTTGAAGATTCCCTTGTGGGGTGGGGAACAGGGTGACTGGAAAGTTTTCTGATTGAGAGCTGTCTGACTAGGGTGTGGTGTGGGTTACAGTCTTACGGGGGAGGGGTTACATGTGTGGTCACAGGTAACTCTTATCTTCAAGGCTAGGGAAAAGAACAATTTTGGGAACAAAATAGAGCTCTTTTGCTTTTAATAGTGGTGTCGAGTGATCGTCCCAGATCAGTACTTTTATATTTGTCTTTTTTTTGCTGTGTTTGTTTTTAAGTTTGACTCTGAAGCGCAAATTTGGCCCACCTGGGCTTGTGATAACCACTTTTTGGAAATATGTTTTATCTTCCAAATCTGAAAATTAAACGAGTTTAATGTCACCCACCAAAAGCTACGAGCCTAATAAAATTTGCCTTAATTTCAAAAATAGGGAAACAGCCCCAAAAAGCCTAGCGATCTTAATGTAAATCACATCATTGATTTTTTTTTAAATTTGTTCAGTCTTGCTTCCCGGGTAGAAATTTGTAATCCTCCAGTCAGGGACATGCAAGTATAGGATGTATGGGAAATTATAGGGAAAATGATTTTATTGCCGAAACATAAGTGAGATGGACAGGGGCCTTTAAAACTCTCCGCCATCTACGTGCCTGTCCGTGGGGATGTAGACTTAAAAAAAGGCTGGAAAACCCTGCTCTTGGCTGTTGCCTAATCTATCAATAGGCTCTAGTCTAGTATTTTCCCGTTTTCCTTTTAATCCTCATGTTTTCCAGTTTTCTTATTTTCATTATAATACCGAGTGATGAGATGCAATTACTATTATTTAGTCTTTGCATCTACAATAAGACCTTAAAAGTCTGAATTATACATATTTCAATTAAGTTTTACTACCTACTGTAATTCTATTATGTCGGCAGAGTAACATCTGTAATTACGTCTCTTTAATTTACAAGCATACAAATGACAGTAGCACACCTAATGACGTCATTATCTTTTATGCATTTTTTAGTACTGGATAAACAACTATTAAAGAGACACAAATCCAGGGGCTACGGGGTAGCTGGCTTTGTGTACACCAAAGGTATGGAGGAAGGGTAGGTGGTGTGGACAACGTGTATTCAAACTCGGTGGCATTAAGCGTAGGCCGTAGTGTCAATTGGTGGAGGAAGCATTCCCCCCTCCCCGATATTTTTAACCCTTCTCCCCTAGATCATAGGCTGCGCGATAGCGCTGCCTAAGTAAAGAACGATGTGGGCACACCGTTTTTTTTTCCTCCATACCCGGGCACTTTGTATCGAAGAAGTTGCCGTTGAAACTTCAAAAAGGACTCATTCAAGTGGAAATTGGAGTGGCTAGTGCCGTTTTTAATAATCGAAAGTGATTGGAGGGTAACCAGCCCCCCCACGCCCATCATTCCCCCAAACACATCCAATCAAAATTTTGAGATAGCCATTTTGTTCAGCGTAGTTAATTTCCGGATAGAAGATATGATTTTGAGGAGAACATTCCCCCACAACCCTTGGGGCAAGGGTTTTAAGTTATGCGCTGGGGACATATAAGGCTTTTATAGAAGGCGTTGACGTAGAAACTTCAAAAAAGGCTCATTCGATTGGAATTCAAAGGGCTAGTGCCTTATTTAATAGTCGAAAGTGATTGGAGAGCAAATAGCCCCCCCCCCCCACGCCTATCATTCCCCAAAACACATCGAATCAAAATTTTGAGATAGCCATTTTACTCAGCGTAGTTGATTTCCAGATAGAAAATATGTTTTTGAGGAGGACAATCCCCCACAACCCTCGTGGCAAGAGTTTTAAGTTATGCCCTGAGGGCATATAAGAACGATGTTGGCACAATGTAGCCTATCATTTATTTTTTTTTTTCCTTTAGAGGAGGGTACTTCATATCGAAGAAGTTGTCGTAGAAACCTCGAATAGGGCTCATACAATTGTGAGGAAACTCCCCCAGAGCCTTCAGGGTAAGAGTTGTGAGTTATGCCCTGGAGGCATATAAGGTTTTTATAGAAAGCGTTGTCATAGAGACTTTGAGAAGGGCTCATTTAATTGGAAATTTAATGGGTTAGTTGCCTTTTTAAAAGTTACAAGTGATTGGAGAGCAACTAACCCCTCTTTCACGACTACCATTTCCCCAAACACATCCAATCAAAATTTGAGATAGCCATTTTATTCAAAATAGTTTTAAGTTCTGTAAATTAGGTCTTTGAGTATGACAAACCCCTCAGAGCCCTCAGGACAAGGTTTGTAAGTTATGCCCTGGGGGCATATAAAGTTTTTGTAGAACACGTTGTCATATTAACTTCAAAAACGGCTCATTCGATTAGAAATTGAAATGGCTAGTGCCCATTTTAATAGTCGAAAGTAATTGGAAGGCAAGTAAAACCCCTTCCACGCCCACCACTTCCCCAAACACATCCAATCAAAATTTTGAGATAGCTATTTTTTCCACATAGTTAAAGTTCAAGAAATTATACCTTTGAGCCACTTCCCCCTTCAGTCTTCAGGGCAAGGGTTATAAGCTATGCCCTGGGGGCATATAAGTTTTTATTGAAATCTTTGTCGTAGAAACTTGAAAAAGGGCTCATTCGACTAGAAATTCAAAGGTCTAGTGCCCTTTTTAATAGTCGAAAGTGATTGGAGTGTAACTAGCCCCCTACCAATAGATAGCCATTTTGTTCCACGCAGTTTAAAGTTCAGGAAATTATATCTTTGAGCAGGACATTTCCCCCACAGTGTTCTGGGTAAGGGTTATAAGTTTTGCCCTAGGGGCATATAAGTTTTTATTGAAATCTTTGTCATAGAAACTTGAAAAAGTCTCATTCGATTGGAAATTCAAAGGGCTAGTGCCCTTTTTAATAGTCGAAAGTGATTTGAGGGCAACTAACCCCCCTCTCACGCCCACCTTTTCCCCAATCACATCCAATCAAAATTTTTAGATAGCCATTATATTCAACTTAGTTGAAAGTTTAGGAAATTAGGTCTTTAAGGATGATAACCCCCCCCCCACAACCCTCAGGGCAATGGTTGTAAGTTATGCCCTGGGAGCATGTAAGTTTTTCATAGAAAGCGATGTTGTAAAAACATCAAAAAGGGCTCATGCAATTGAAAATTGAAAGGGCTAGTATCGTTTTAATTGTTGAAAGTGATTGAAGGGCAACCACTCCCCCCTCTCACGCCCACTATTTCCCCAAACGCATCCCAGCAAAATTTTGAGGTATCCATTTTGTTTAACGCAGTCGAAAGTTCTGGAAAGTAGGTCTTTTAGGATGATAACCCCATTAGAGCCCTCAGTGCAAGGGTTGTAAGTTATGCCCTGGGGGTGTATAAGGTTGATACAGAAAGTTGTTGTAAAAATTTCAAAAAGGGTTCATTTGATTGGAAATTGAAATTGCCCTTTTCAACAGTCGAAAGTGAGTGGAGAGTAATTAACCCCCCTCTCACGCCCACCATTTCCCCAAACGCATTCAATCAAAGTTTAGAGATAGCCATTTTGTTCAACGTAGTTGAAAGTTCGATAAAAGTTAGATAAAAAAGAGATGAAAGTTAGAAAAAAAAGAGGAAGTCGGATCAAATACTGAAAATAGATTCGTTATCATTTTCAATTCGGGTAAACAACTTGATTAAATAGCGTCCTAGTGGGAGATATCGGTTGCGGCTGATAGAGGAAAAAAACCAGAGCTATAAGAGTCCATAGGAGAAGCATGGAAGCAAAAAAGATTATAAGTTAAGGAAGTAGTAGTATCTGGGGGATAAAAGACTGCCATTGGCCTCTTAAAGTTGATAACCTTATATTTATAATTAAACTAAATCTTTATCTCCACAGGGGGTAATCAACATAAGAAAGCTTAAGAGGCTACCTCTTAAATTTCAGCCACCATATGAAATTTGTAATTCAAGTCATATTAGGAAATCTCGTTCTCCAACAGCCTCTATTACGATAGGTATAAAACTATGTCCAGAGCCTCAAATTTCAGAACATTGTCCGTAAAATACCCTGGGTATATTTACTAAGAGTCTGGATTGATTAAGTCGGCCCGGGACTGCATCCATTTTAATACCTAGGGATGGTACGGCTTTTGAGTGAAGGACATCATCTGAGGTAATCATTATACGGATAGCTTGATTATAGGGAACAGGTAAGCGGTTATCCACATCAAGTAGACGATATATACCAGAAGAGAGCTCATTTGAAGGGATCATGTAGGAGTCAAATTGAATATCATCAAAATCAGAGTATTCATAAGACCAATATCATTGGTGTCCCGTCACCTTAATTGTTAGGGCGGGGCACAGTTTATAGAATTATCCAGTAAGTTTATCGCAGATCATTTCTGGTCTTCATTCTCGGTGCGAACAAAAAGCTCCTCCTACTTATTTCTACATTAGCAGGTTAGTGGGTTTTCGTAAATCAATGAGAAATGGTTACAAAGTGCATGATTCGTAATTGCGAAAGCAGAAAAAAACATGGTGAGCCAGCCAAGTGGTTTGCAAGTGTCCCATCTCACAGGTATGACTTAATTTATATACAAATTATGACTTAATCTATTATTTACATACAGTGGACTCAACTGATCGGCCTATGTAGGATTTTATAAAAAAAGGGGTGGGGGTTGATGAAATTTGTGAAAACAAGGAATTTTTTCTTCTTCTAATAACTGGTGGAATAGGTGTGATGGTTTCAGGGGTGGATTCAGGATTTTTTTAGGGGGGGGGCGCAAAATAGGTTGATCCGACAAACTTACGTTAGGAGCAAGTTTAATTAATGCAAACTTGCGTTAATTAGGTAAATTACGCTACTTCAGACTGCTATAGGGGGGCACCACTCACCCCCCCCTCTGGATCCGCCACTAGATGGTTTATAATTTTTTTTCACGTCGTGATATTTATTTTCTATGATATTTATTTTCTAGATAAGACTAATTTCGTTTTCAATCAATTTTTCCGTATGAAATGGGTAGACCTTTCCTGAACTTTAAACAATAAACACCTCTGTTTGAAAAGTTTTACACTTTGTGAATTTAGATAGCGATAAGGGTTCCTGATTGAGACCAATTTTAGGACTTGGATTCTAATTATTGGTTGCTGTGGTAAAAGTTATCATAATAGCCCTATCCAAGAAAATACCAAACGTTTGTTAAGAAGTGTTTTTCGGAAAATTCCGGAAAATTTTATTTCTACTGATCTTAAATTTAATATGGCCTTTACTTTTCTTTAAAAAAAACTTTCTTTTTCGTAAAGTTTTCGTAGTATATATATATATATATATATATATATATATATATATATATATATATATATATATATATATATATATATATATATATATATGTATATATATATATCGGCGCGTACAAACAGCTCCTCTCATTTGATCTGCCGTTAGCGGTCCAATTACCCTGGAACACGTATTTTGGCAGAAACTTTCTCAAAATGCCTTTGAAACCAACTCGAGACTTCGAAACCTACTTGTAATTCCTATAAACATCTGAACAAATTTTATATATATATATATATATATATATATATATATATATATATATATATATATATATATATATATATATATATATATATATATATATATATATATATATATATATATATATATATATATATATATATATATATATATATATATATAATATATATATATAAGTAGAAGGCTATCTTATACTCGTGACATGACCACGTGGTTTACGGTTTTCTCAGTGAGAATGAAAAAACAGGAATTTTATAACTTGAAAAAACATGAATTTTTTAACATTTATGTATGTTTTTATGGTTTTTGTCAGTGAGAATTTGAAAAACAGGAACATTGTCACATTTTTTTATGTTTTTATGGTTTTTGTCAGTGAGAATTTGAAAAACAGGAACTTTCTCACTGAGAAAACCATAAACCAAGTGATGCTGTCACGAGTCAGAACACCTGTGCTGTCGACCTCAATTCACCTATCGTGAATCAATAATTCCCCTTAGAAACAACTAATTAATTTTCCCTTTCTTGACAGATCAATCAATCAATGACATCATCTGTCAGACTTTAAAAATTTTCGCCTAGAAACATTTCTCCAGGAATAGATCCAAAATCATTAATGTCTTTGCCTCGGGAACAGTTCTACTGGTCGAACTCCAAAGGATATTAATAACCCCAGGCCATGGAAACAATGAGGCAAGAAACATCTTAGCGATGAATTGTTTTAGCGGGCGAGAAAGTTTCATATTAATTTGAAATGAATTAGCACAGAGATGACAATAACAAAGGAAAACGATGAATTTGTGTTTAGGGATTTTTTGGGCGAAACCGTTTTAGACAGGTTATGGAACTATTTCAGCGAAACAGATAGAGACATTTTAAAAGAAGATTTTTGAAGAGATTTTAGAAGAGAATTTAAAGGTGAAACTCTGTGGTCGTTATAATACACAAGTTTCATTTGAACAGTGTTGTGAGGTCCTCTAACCCAACCCCAAAGGGTTCCAATCCTCCTACCCCAACCCCGAAGGAAGCCCCCGGTCCTCAAAAGCCCCCCCCCCAAGCTCCCAAAGGCCCTCCACCGGTCCCCAAATGTCCCCCAGGCCCCCAACTGTCCCCCAGGCCCCCAACTGTCCCCCCAGACCCTCAAAGACCCACCAAGCTCGCAAAGGGCCACCGGCGCCCCCAAAGGCCCACCCAGACCCCCAAAGACCATCGCCGGGCCCCCCAAAGGCCCAACGAGCTCCCAAAGGACCCACGGGGTCCCAAAGGGCCACCCCCGGCCCCCAACTGCCCCAAATGCCCTCCCATTGTCCACAAAGGTCCCCCGGGCTCGCCAACGGGCCACCTTCTCCCCAAATGCCATTCACCAGCCCCCAAATGACTCCCAGGCACCCACACGCCCACCCAGGCCCCCCAAATCACAACCCGGAACCCCAAGCCCCAACCCCAGGGCCCCCCAGGTCCCCCCCCCCTACCCAACGAACCCCGGCCCACCAGGGCCCCCCCCCCCCTCAAAGGCACACCCCCAGCCCCCGTCATTCGTTGATGTGAGTTGTCTGAAACCTATGATTTGGGGTGTGTAGTTTGCTACTTCAGGCTTTTCTGAGCAGGATTTCTTAGCCATTCGTAGGTGTGTGTTGACTGAAACCAATACTTTGGGATGAGTAGTTTGCTATTTCAGGCTTTTATGAGCTAGGTTTCATAGCCTTTCGTTGGGGTGTGTTGAGTGAAACTTATGATTGGGGATATATAGTTTGCTTTTTGGTCTTTTCTGAGTTGGATTTCTTAGTCTTTCATAGGTGCGAGATGTCTGAAACCTGTGATTTGGTATGTGTAGTTTGCTATTTTCGACTTTTCTGAGCTGTATTTCTTAGCCTTTCATAGGTTTGAGTTGTCAGAAAATTATGATTTGGGATGTATAGTTTGCTATTTCAGGCTTTTCTGAGCTAAGGTTTTCTAGTATTTCGTAGGTGAATGTTGTCTGAAACCAATAGTTTGGTATGAATAGTTTGCTATTTTTGACTTTTCTGAGCTACGTTTCTTAGTCTTTCGTTGGTGTGTGTTGACTGAAACCTATGATTTGGGATATGTAGTTTGCTATTTTTGACTTTTCTGAGCTGGATTTCTTAGTCTTTCATAGGTATGTGTTGTATGAAACCTATGATTTGGGATGGGTGGATTGCTACTTTTGACTTTTCTGAGCTGGATTTCTTAGCCTTTCATAGGTGTTTGTTGTCTGAAACCTATAGTTTGGGATGACTAGTTTGCTATTTTTGACTTTTCTGAGCTAGGTTTCTTAGCCGTTCATAGGTGAGTGTTGTCTGAAACCTATGATTTGGGATATGTAATTTGCTATTTCCGACTTTTCATAACCGGATTTCTTAGTCTTTCGTAGGTGTGTGGTGTCTGAAACCTATGATTTGGGATGTGTGGGTTGCTATTTTTTTGACTTTTCTGAGCTGGATTTCTTAGCCATTCGTAGGTGTGTGTTGACTGAAACCTATGATTTGGGATGGTTAATTTGCTATTTCCGACTTTTCATAACCGGATTTCTTAGCCTTTCATAGGTGTTTGTTGTCTGAAACCTATAGTTTGGGGTGACTAGTTTGCTATTTTTGACTTTTCTGAGCTAGGTTTCTTAGCCGTTCTTAGGTGAGTGTTGTCTGAAACCCAGGATTTGGGATATGTACATTACAATTTCGGGCTTTTCTAAGCTAGATTTCTTAGTCTTTCATAGGTATGTGTTGTCTGAAACCTATGATTTGGGATGTGTGGGTTGCTATTTTTTGACTTTTCCGAGCTGGATTTCTTAGCCATTCATAGGTGAGTGATGTCTAAAACTTGTGATTTGAGATGGTTAATTTGCTATTTCCGGCTTTTATTAGCTAGGTTTCATAGCCTTTCATAGGTGTGTGTTGTCAGAAAATTACGATTTGGGAATGTGTAGTTTGCTATTTGAACTTTTCAGAGCTAGGATTCTTAGTCCATCATAGGTGTTTGTTGTCTGAAACTTCGAGTTTGGGATGAGTAGTTGACTATTTCAGAGCTAAGGTTTCTTAGTATTTCATAGGTGAATGCTGTCTGAAACTTATGATTTGGGATATGTAAATTACTATTTCGGGCTTTTCTGAGTTAGATTTCTTAGTCTTTCATAGGTGTGTAGTGTCTGAAACCTATGATTTGGGATGTGTAGTTTGATATTTTCGACTTTTCTGAGCTAGGTTTCATAGCCTTTCATAGGTATGTGATGTCAGAAAATTATGATTTGGGATGTGTGGTTTGGTATGTCAGTCTTTTCTGAGTTTGATTTCTTAGCTTTTCAGTGGGGTGTTTTGTCTGAAACTTATGATTTGGGGTGGGTAGTTTGATAGTTGATAAATTAATATAGCTGACTCTTATCTCTTCATATGCGTTTGTTGTCTAAAAACTATAGTTTGGGATGAGTAGTTTCAATATTTCAGGATTTTCTGAGCTAAGGTTTCTTAGTCTTTCATAGGTGAATGATGTCTGAAACCTATGATTTGGGATATGTAAATTACTATTTCGGGCTTTTCTGAGTGTGATTTCTTAGTCTTTCATAGGTGTCTGTTGTCTGAAACCTATGATTTGGGATGGGTGGATTGCTACTTTTGACTTTTCTGAGCTGAATCTCTTAGCCTTTCATAGGTGTTTGTTGTCTGAAACCTATAGTTTGGGGTGACTAGTTTGCTATTTTTGACTTTTCTGAGCTAGGTTTCTTAGCCGTTCTTAGGTGAGTGTTGTCTGAAACCCAGGATTTGGGATATGTAAATTACTATTTCGGGCTTTTCTAAGCTAGATTTCTTAGTCTTTCATAGGTATGTGTTGTCTGAAACCTATGATTTGGGATGTGTGGGTTGCTATTTTTTGACTTTTCCGAGCTGGGTTTCTTAGCCATTCATAGTTGAGTGCTGTCTGAAACTTGTGATTTGAGATGGTTAATTTGATATTTCCGGCTTTTATTAACTAGGTTTCATAGCCGTTCATAGGTGTGTGTTGTCAGAAAATTACGATTTGGGAATGTGTAGTTTACTCTTTGAACTTTTCAGAGCTAGAATTCTTAGTCCATCATAGGTGTTTGTTGTCTGAAACCAATAGTTTGGGATGACTAGTTTGCTATTTCAGACTTGTTCATTTTGAATTTCTGTCATGAAATGCAAGAGTTGGAAAATTAGGGTCTTAGACCAACAGCTCAGTATTAGGGTCCCAGTCCACCAGCCTAAACGGTGGAAATTCACTAGCTCAGAATTGGGGACTTAGTCCACCAGCCTGAACGGTGGAAATTCACATTAGACGACACAAAAACTTACACACACACAAAAACTTACACACAAAAACTTACACACACGCACAAAAACTTACACACACACACACACACATTAAAACTTACACACATACACCAAAACTTACACACACACACGATGAAACTTACACACACACACACACACACACAAAAACTTACACACACACACACACACACACACACAAACTTACACAATCACAAAAAAACTTACATTCAAACAAAAACTTACATCCACAAAAAAACTTACACACACACACACACACACACACAAAACTTACACACACACACACAAACACGACCACTCAACAAAAAACAAACAAAAACAAACAAACACAAAACCGAATACACACACACACACACACACAAAAAAAAAAAAAAAAAAGAAAACAAAAAAAACACAGACACACAAACAAAACCAAATACACACACACACACACACACACACACACAAACTTAAACACACACAAATGAAAACTTACACACACAAAAAAACTAATAAACAAAAACAAAATTACACGCGCTCACACATACACACACACACACAAAAACTTACACATGCACGTGAAAACTTACATGCACACAAAAACTTACATGCACACAAAAACTCACACACACACACACACACACAAAAACTTACACACACACACTCTCTAAAACTCTCACACACACACTCAAAAAATTACACACACACAAAAACTTACACACACACACACACACACAAACTATAAGAAGAAAACAAAAAAACTCAAACAAACACACGCAAACAATATTAGACACACACACACACATAAACAAAAAACACACACACACACGCTAAAAATAACAAACACACGCCAAAAATAACACACACACAAAAAATAAAACAATCACACTAAAAATAAAACACACACAAACTAAAAATTTAAAACACATGAAAAAAATTTAACACACACACACAAAAAAAAATACACACACACACACACACACAAACAAAAATACACAAACAAACACACACACACACAAAATAAACACAAGCACACGAAAACTTAAATTCACACAAAAACTTACATGCACACAAAAACAAACACACACAAACACACACACTAACACACACACAAAACACTTAATCACACAAACACACGAACTAACACCAACAAACTCCAACAAATAATCACACTAACTCTAATACACACACACACACACACACACACACACACAAAAACTTACACTAGAACACAAAAAACTAACACAACCACGCAAACACAAATAACAAAACAAACACACAAACTTACACATACACACACAAAACTAACACACACACACAAAAACTTACACACACACACAAAAACTTACACACACACAAAAACACACACAAACACACACACACAAAAAAACACAAAAACAAAAACACACACGCAAAAACACACACACATAAAAACATACACAAACACACAACACACTGATATACCTACACAATATATTAGAGACACAAAAACTTACACCCACACTCAAATACTTACATGCAAACAAAAACTTACATGCACACAAAAACTTACACACACACACAAAAACTTACACACACGCACAAAAACATAAAAACACACAAAAAAACTTAAACACACACACACTAAAAAATACAAACACACACACACAAAAACAAGAACACACACACAAAAAAAAAAATGCAAAAACTAAAATAAAAAAAAACAAACACAAACAAACACACACACACACACACACACACACACTTACACATGCCCACGAACACTTACATGCACACAAAAACCTATACACACACACACTAAAAATAACACGCTCACTACAAAAATAACACACACACAAGATCTGAGGCACACACACAATTACACACACACACACACACACAAAAACTTACACCCACACGCAAAAACTTACACACACACACACACAAAAACTTACACACACAAAAACTTAAACACACAAAAACTTACACACACACACACACACACACACACAAAAACTTACACCCACGCTCACAAACTTACACACACACACACAAAAAAACTTACACACACACACTAAAACATACACACACACAAAAACTTACACACACTCACAAAAACTTACACACATACAAAAACTTACACACACTCACAAAAACTTACACACACACACACACACGAAAACTTATGCACACACACGAAAACTACCATATCACAGTTACATTGTCTTAATTTTTCAAATTTCATTTTGAATTTCTATCGTGAAATGCAAGAGTTGGAATATTTCAGTAGTGACTTGCAGTGCTTTACCTTCTCACAGTTACATTCTCTTGATTTTTCGAAGTTCATTTTGAATTTCTGTCATGAAATGCAAGAGTTGGAAAATTGGGGTCTTAGTCCACCAGATCAGTAGTGGGGACCCGGTCCACCAGCCTGAACGGTGGAAATTCACTAGCTCAGAATTGGGGTCATAGCCCACCAGCCTGAATGGTGGAAATCCACTAGCTCACTATTGGGGTCTCAGCCCACCAGCCTGAATGGTGGAAATTCACTAGCTCAGAATTAGGGTCATAGTCCACCAGCCTCAATGGTGGAAATTCACTAGCTCAGAATTGGGGTCTTAGTCCACCAACCTGAATGGGTGAAATTCACATTAGACGAGGTTAAGTGCGCACACACACACAGAGAGAGACGACTAACACACAGGGACAACACACACACAAAGAGACGACACCTAACCTTTT
>NW_028300420.1:390553-410189 GCF_049724085.1 Artemia sp. Qi Xiang Cuo | reverse complement strand
CCCATATTTGGTGTTAAAAAAAAGTTATAGGTGGCAGCAGGGGTGAGTCCTGGGAGATATTAGGGCATCTCTACTAACGGTTTGAGACTTCTCAATGAGGTATTTTAAGAGGGTGGAAAGGTCATCTACGAATTTGAACCATTCGTCAAAATCTGCAAGGACGAAGTTGATCACTGCCAAGAACAACAAGGCAGCGAGTTTAGTGCCTTGTGGGGCACCACACGTAAGCTCAGACCAATCCGAATCAGAATCACCCGGGTAGATTACGTCATAACCAAATTTAGAGACATCCATTTAGCAAAAGAAAAGTAAAATTTGTATGCAAATTTTGTTTACTTATTCAATGACGGTGAGCCAAAATAAAAGCTGCATTAACTAAAAAACGATCAGAAATTAAATAAAAAAAACAAGTTTTTTAAACTGAAAGTAAGGAGCGACATTAAAACTTAAAACGAACAGAAATTATTCCGTATATGAAAGGGGCTGTCCCCTCCTCAACACCTCAAAAAACTTGTTTTTTTATTTAATATTACTAAGTAATTTACTACCTGCGGAGACCAGACTAATGCCTCGATAATTACCACACTCACTTTTATCACCTTTCTTATAAAGTGGCTTAATTAAGAGTTTCCTAAAATTATTAGGTACTTCCCCTTTTTCAAAAATCATATTCATAATCATCAGTAACTTATTTCTAACCTCAGAGCAACTATATATAAGAAACTCATTTACCACTCCATCAGTACCTGGAGCCTTATTATTTTTAATCCTTTTAGTACTGTCGCTAATTCCTCCTCACAAAACAAATCTTCCTTCACATCCAAGGTATTACAAACTTTTTCATTTTCCTCTATATCCTTTCCTGTAACTCTATCTCGGTTAAGCGAATTCTCAAAATGTTCGTCCCATCTCTCTTTAGTTTTTTCCTTATCGCTAATTGCGGCCCCATTCCTATCTTTAACTGATCCAAGTCCGGATTGACTACTCCCTCTCAATTTGTTAACATGCCAGTACATTATTTTACTATTATGCCATCTAGCTGCATCTTCCAGATCCTCGGCAATTTTATCCATTGCCTCCACTTAACACCTCCTTAGTTCATATTTTAATTCTTTTTCTACTTTCTTTACATTCCTTTCCTTTTCATAAGATCTATCACTCAGATAATTCTTGTACAAATCGTTTCTCCTTTCTATTAAACATAGAACTTTTTCACTAATATTCTTAGCTGCAGTTCTAGCTTTCTTCCCTGAGACACCTTCAGCAACTTCAAAAATTATTTTTCTAAAATTATTCCAACTATCTTCCAAATTATCAGATTTTAAACTCTTAAGATTAGTATTCAACTGTTCCTGGAAATTTTCTCTCAAATTCTCATCCGGGAGTCTACCAAGATCATAACCTCCCAGGAGGTTGTTACCCTTGCGATATTTCAGCTTTAAATTAACCCTTGACAGTAGTAGATGGTGATCTTTATTTTTAACATCAATTGGCCCTTGAGTTTTGTTATATGATCTTTGATCTATTTTGAACGAAATGGCAATATAAGAAATTCGATGGGACGCATTTAGTGAAAAGAGGGTGGGTAGGGAGGGTTAGCTGCTGTCGGATCACGTTTGACTCTTGAGAAAGAACTAGATCTTTAAATTTCTAATCATTCGAGTCACCTCCGAAGTTTACACGACCATTTCTTCCACAAGACCCTTTTATGTCTCCGGAGCATAAGTTACAACCCTTCCCCCAGGCTTTGGAGGGGGGCATGTTGCCCCTGGAGCTTTGTTATCTGATCTTTGAACTGTTTTGATGAAAATGGTAATCTTAAACTTATCGGAATCTTTTAAGGAAAAGAGGGCGGGGGAGGGGGGTGGATAGATACCCTCCGATCACATTTGACCCTTAAGAAGGTAACTAGAACTTTCAATTACCAACTAAATGAGCTACCTTTGAAGTTTATACGACCACCTCTAACATAAGAAACCTTATATAGCCCCGGGACATAAATTAAAACAATTACCCCTTGGTTCTGGGCGGTTTTGTTAACCCCAGAGTTTTCGTTATCAGATGTTTGAACTATTTTTAACAAAATGGCTATCTCATAATTTGGTCGGATGGGTTTGGGGATAAAAGGATATCGGGGGGGGCTGTTTGCCTTCCGATCTCTTCTGATTCTTAAAAAGTGAACTAGAATTTATAATTTCCAATCAAATGAGCCCCCTCTGAAGTTTATACAAGCACAATAAATAATTTTAGAGACCACACTGGCTAATCATGATAAAACAAAAAATCGCGAAGAAAGGAAGAAAACGAGGACAATTAACAGCCAGTGAAAAAATTGAAAAATTATGCAAATATTTTGGTCAAGACCTCCGCTTGACCGTCCTCAGTGCAGAATGAGGACGGTCAAGCGGAGGTCTTGACCGAAATATTTGCATAATTTTTCAATTTTTTTACTGGCTGTTAATTGTCCTCGTTTTCTTCCTTTCTTCGCGATTTTTTGTTTTATTATACAAGCACCCCTTCCATATGAACCATATCTCAAGGCATAACTTACAACGTCTGTCCCTGGGTCCTAGGGGCTTGTGTTGACCCCAGAATTTTGTTATCTGATCTTTGAACTATCTTCAAAAATGTTATCAGATGCATTTAGGGAAAAAAGGGCATGGCGGGCTAGTTGTCCTCCATTCACTTTTCACTTTTAAAAATGAGCCCCCTCCAAAATTTATACTACCATCCCTTCCATATGAAGTTTTTTTGGGAAAAAAACAAAAAAACATTGGAGCCCTATGGCCTTGAGTTGGTGGGGATAGGCTAGCTGCCATCGGATCAATTTTGAATCTTAAAAAGGGAACTAGAACTTTCAGTTTCTAATCGTTTGTGTCCCCTCCGATTTTTATACGACCACCTCTTCCATAAAACCCTTATATGTCCCCGGGGCATAAGTTACAACCCTTCCCTGGGCTCTGGGGGAGGTTATGGTGACCCTGAGGTTTTTGTCATCAGGATCGTCTGACTATTTTAAACAAAATGGCTATTTCAAAATATTGAAGGGATGCATTTGGAGAAAAACGGTGTGGAGGGGGAGGTTTAGATGCCCTCCAATCACTTTCTACCATTCTCAAAAATATTACTAGAAATTAAAATTTCCAATAAAATCAGCCAATTCGGAAGTTTATACGACCACCCATTACATAAAACCTTATATGACCTGGGGTGTAATTTATAACACTTGCCCCGGATTCGACCCCGGAGTTTTTGCTAATTGATATTTAAACTATTTTGGGTCGACCGTGGAGTTTTTTTATTTGATATTTAAACTATTTTGAACAAAATTGTTATCTCAAAACTTTGACTGGATGCATTTCGGGGAAAAGGGGCTATTGGGGGGGGGGGGGGCTAGTTGCCATCTGATCAATTTTGACTCTTAAAAATAGCCCTAGATATTCCAATGTACCCTTTTTGAAGTTTAAATGACCATCCCTTCCATAAAGACCTTAACCTTAGATGCCCCCGGGGTATAATTTACAACACTTGCTTCCGGGTTCTTGGGGGCTTTGTTATCCCTGGAGATTTAGTTATATGATTTTTCGTCTAATTTGAACAAAAAGGCTATATAAGAAATGCAGGGCTAGCTGCTATCTGGGGGGGGGGGGCGAGGGGCTAGCTGCTATCGCATCACTTTTGACTCTTCAATAGGGAATTAGAACTTTTAATTTTCAATCATTTGAGTAAGCTCTGAAGTTTACACGACCACCTCTTCCATAAAAACCGTATACGCCCCCGGGGCATAAGTTAAAACCCTTACCCTGGGCTCTAGGGGGGGGGGGTTTGTTGACCCCAAAGTTTTTGTCATCTGATCTCTGGACTATTTTAAACAAAATGGCTATCTCAAAATTTTGATCAGAAGTATTTGGGGAAAAGAGGGTTTGGGGTGGGGGAGGTAGATGCCCTCCGATCACTTTTAATGAATCTTCGAAAGGTAACTGAAAATTTCAATTTTCAATCAAATGAGCCACCTTTGAAGTTTATACAACCACACTTTACATAACAAAATAAATGCCCCCGAGGCCTAACTTGCAACACTTACCCACGAGCTCGGGGGGGAGGGGTGTCGACCACGGAGTTTTGTTGTTTGATCTTTAAACTATTTTGAAAAAAACACTATTTCAAAATTTTTATCGAATGTATTTGGGGAAAAAAGGGCCTTGGGGGGGGGGGGGGGCTGGCTTCCCAAGTTGCCATCCGATCACTTTTGATTCTTAAAAAGGGCACTAGAAATTCCTATTTACAATCGAATGAGCCCCCTCCGAAGAGTATACCATCATCCTTTCCATAAAAACCTTACATGCCCTCGGGGCACAAGTAACAAAACTTGCACCTGGGTTCTGGAAGGTTGTGTTATCCTTGGAGTTTTTGTTATATGATCTCTGGTCTATTTGAACAAAAAGGCTGTATAGAAAAATCTGATCTTACGCATTTGGGGAGGAGTTTTCTTTTGGGGGGGGGGGCTAGTTGCCATCGATCTCTTGTGACTCCTAAAAAGGGAATCAGACTTTTAAAGTTTCTGATCACTTGAGTCTCCTCTGAAGTTTGTATGACCAACTCTTCCATAAAAACTTTGTATACCCCCGGGGCATAAGTTATAATCCTTACCCTGGCCCTGGAGGACGGTATGTTGACCTCAAAGGTTTTGTTATCTGATCGTTGGACTGTTTCAAACAAACTGGCTATCTCAAAATTTTGATCGGATGCATTTGGGGAAAAGTGGTGCCTTGTGGGGGAGTGGAAAGATACCCTCCGATCATTTTTGACCCATAAAAAGGTAACTAGAACTTTCAATTTTCAATCAAATGAGCCACCTCTGAAGTTTAACGGACCACTCCTTGTATAAAACCTTACATTCCCCTGGGGCATAACTTATAACACTTGCCCCCAAGTTCAGGGGGGTGGGGCTGTGTTGATCCGGTTTTTTTTTTACATCTGATGTTTGAACTATTTTTAACAAAATGGTCATCACAATTTTTTTATTTGATGTGTTTTGGGTACAAAGGCGTGAATGGTGGGGGGGGGGAGGTTAGTTACCCTCCAATTCTTTTGACTCTTAAAAAGTGAACTAGAAATTTCAATTTCCAATTAAATGAGTCCCTCTCAAGTTTATATGAGCACCTCTCCCATAAGAACCATCTATACCCCAGGGAATGTCTTACAACGCCTGCCTGCAGCCCCCGGGGGGGGGGGGGTTGTCGACCCGGGAGTTTTTGTTATCTGATCTTTTAACTTTTTTTTTTATCAAAATGGTTATCTGGTGGGGGGAGGGCCTAGTTGCCCTCTGCTCACTTTTGACTTTTACACTAAAAGAGCACTAGAACTTTCGATTTCCAATCAAATGAGCCCCCTCCGAAGTTTATACGACCACCCCTTCCATATGAAGTACCTCTGGAAAAAAAAATAATAAATAATAAACGTTGGAGCATTATGGCATGCCTATGATAATAAGGTTTTTGTAAAAGTTCTAAAACAAACTTTAGCGTATAGAGCGACGTATTGAGGCGATGAACCCCCCCCCCCTTCTCATTTGCGTGCTAATTTTTTTTCATTTTGATATTGCTCCTTACTTTCAGTTGAAAAAACTTGTTTTTTATTTAATTTCTTATCGTTTTTCAATAATATAAGAAAATCCGGCTTTCTCTCCATAGATAATTCCTTACCACCCCGGAAAATTCTTCCATGGAAATTTCTTCCCACGCAAAATCCACCCCCCTGCGCTAGGAAAATTTACCCCGGAAAATTTTATTCTAGCTGAAATTTCCCCTGAAAGTTTTTTTGCAAACAATTCCGGCTGAATTTTTTTTTCTCTTTTATAGTTATAAAACTATAAAATCAAAAATTACTGAGACTTCCAGGAAATAATATCATGAATTTCATTACTGATTTCATGTCATCTTGATTTAGTGTTTTTCTACTTAAAAAAAAAATCAAAAATACACAGTTCAAAACCGTCTCTTTACTTCCTTTATGCAAAATTCTTAGTTTAAAAACAAATTTCTAAATTAATGAAAATAAAGAATAATATTAACTTGTATGTTAGGGGAGTCACTGCGATTCTTAATCCTTTGCTCTTTACACTAAAGTTTCATTAGTTAAGAGAGAATCTTAAAGGGCAACATATACAGCCATTAGGTAACTGCAGGTCTTTTCGTTACTAATTGTCTTTATCTGTTGATCAATTTTTTCAGATGTAGAATGATTACAACCATGACCTCATCAAACTAATACTGAATGAAAGTTGAGAGAGGGTTCACTCCAGTGGTGTGTTTATTAGCGTCCTTTTTAGGTAGAAAATTGACCTTGCACCAATAAAAGTCACTTTCGGCCATTTTATGCTAAAAGGACTAAAATATCACCGGGTAAAAATTAAAAGACAGGTGTTAGGCTTAAAATATCGACAGACCTTATAAAATTATATCAAGGAGGCACACTTGTGCCTCTATAAAGAGGCGACCCACCACAATGTTAAGCGATTTCAGGTCCTAGAGGTCGCAGAGAGACGGCGGTGATCGCATTTTGTAGCCCAAACTCAAACTAAGAAACGTGCAAAATTTCATCCTCCTCCGACTTTCATGGGGTAAACTGGGCCGGAAGTTTCGACCCTCCCACCGCATCCCCCCTTTAACGTTGTCCGATTCGGCTGAAATTTAGAGGTTAAGCTTTCCTAGGGCCCGGGAGCTTATCCTCGAAATTTCAGCTCAATCCGATCACTCCTTCCCTGTTTTCAAAAAACCAAATATAGCCACTTAAAATTCATTTCTCTTATTTTTTGTTATCCACGCCTACAGGCCACAGTTGGCAGCTGATCCGGGTGAATGAGGAATCATTCGAAGCAGAATTCAACCTGTTAGGGCCTTTTGATATTTTCAGACCGAAAAAATTATCCCCCAAATTTACATTTACGAAAAACCTCGTTTTCCTATAATAGCCCATGTTAATTTTTCCCACCACAACCCCCCTTTAACGTTGTCTGATCGGGCTGAAATTTAGAGGATAAGCTTTTCTGGGGCCTGGGAGCTTATCCTTTGAAATTTCAGCTCAATCTGATCACTCCTTCCCTGTTTTCCAAAAACCAAATATCAAGTTTTGTGGGGATTTGCTTGCTTCAAAAATAGATTCCCTTTACTAACAAACAATTACAATTGTGTCTCTTTAGTCCAGCGGTCGAGACTCCTGACTGTCAGGTGGAAAACCCGGGTTCGATTCACCGTCAGAGGAAATTTTTTATATACTGAATTTAAAGTTTAAAAAAGAAACTCAGTTTATTTTTTAAATTATTTGAAAAAAATTACGTTTTCTAAAGATTTAAAGAGGCTGAGTTACAAGGTAGACACTTAAAACGTACAGGGATTAGGAGGCACAGTTGGGGGGCTGTTAAAGAGGCTGAGTCACAAGTTCGAACCTTAAAACGTACAGGGATTAGGAGGCACCATGTACGAAGTGATTTGAGTATTCAGGAATTAAAAGCCTTAACACAAGAATGTTCAAGAGCGGGGGGTTTTGGGGGCGGCAGCCCCCAAACATTAACTCCTGACAAGATCAGCTAACAGTTAGTCAAGCAATAATAAGTAATAAACTGTACAAAAACGTGCAGAGATTATTTGAAAAAAACTACGTTTTCTAAAGAGTTAAAGAGGCTGAGTTACAAGGTCGAACCTTAAAACGTACAGGGATTAGGAGGCACAGGTTGGGGGGGCTGCCGCCCTCCAAACCCCCCGCTTTCGCAGCCATTAAATAAAAAAAAATTTTTTTAAACTGAAAGTAAGGAGCGACATTAAATCTTAAAACGAAAAGAAATTATTCCGTATATGAAAGGGGCTGTGCCCTCCTCAACGCCTCACTCTTTACGCTTAAGTTTTTATTGTTTAAAAAAAAAGAGTTGTGAGAGAGTCAAACTTTAGCGTAAAGAGCGAGGCGTTGAGGAGGGCACAGCCCCTTTCATATACGGAATAATTTTTGTTCGTTTTAAGTTTTAATGTCGCTCCTTACTTTCAGTTTAAGAAACTTTTTTTTATTTAAAGGCTGCGAAAGCGGGGGGTTTGGGTGGCGGCAGCCCCCCAACTGTGCCTCCTAATCCCTGTACGTTTTAAGGTTCGACTTTGTAACTCAGCCTCTTTAACTCTTTAGAAAACGTAGTTTTTTTCAAATAATTGATTTCTAAGGCATGTTCTCAATTAGGCGATGTTTAATTATTATTCCTTTTTTATGTAACTTATCTATCATAAAATTTTCTTTTCATCGGATTTGATTAAATAAAAAAAACACGTTTTCTTACATGAAGCAAAGCCGGATAAAAAAGTTAAATCACCAATCATTCATAACACGAGAGAAGCGAAAACTCTTAACCTTCCCTTCTCTTTCTACCGGGGCTTAATGTTTACTTCACTAAAACTTTTGTAAAATGCAGCAAATTTAAGTATTTTTTTAAACTATAAGTGTTTTATTTACCAGTTCCCTTTCAGAAATTTTAACTATAAATTTATCCATGTTTAGTTTTACAATAAATATACCTAAGTTGGACATTTTAATAAACTAGCTATCTAGTATATTTATGTTTGTCACACAAGCTTCTGTTTTAGATCCTTGTCCATCAGAATGATGAGATTCCAAAGTCATCGTCACCATGGGTGATTGTGCCCCCAAAAGCAATTACCTCCATTTCAATAAGTGCACTCCGAACTGTGGCGTCATCAAATGTCGACGGGCTTCCTCCTTCAAAACGTTTCTGTGGCTTTGGCCATGAGTACGGTTTTAGCTACGGGAAGAGCAATCCTGGAACTATTTGTGAAGTCAACCGGCTAGCTAAGAAAATGCTCAAAAATTGCGGTTGTAGACCTTTCTACATGCTAATCAGTAAGTCACACGATGCAATCATTTTTTTTTTTTGGGGGGGGGGGGGTTCTGTTAATAAAGACCAGGACGAAAAAAAAGGATCGTCTGAACCTTATTCCGAATACTTTCTTCAGTTTTGACACATGTTTAATGAAAATTGTATGGCATCTATATGAAAAAGTCCCCTTCCCACCTTGCTATATCCAAATCTTTAAATGTTGTACAGGTTTCAACATAACACCTTCTTGCTGTCATAAGAAGCACATGTACGATCAAATATATGGCGTAAATTCCTGGCAGCGCACTCGGTTAAATGAATGACACCGTAAATACAAATAAGTATAACATGTAAGTAGCCTACAACTGTGTGAAATGCTCGCGTTCCAAATATTGAAAACGCTTAGATATTTCACTTGATTGTTTAAACCCTTAGTTAAGCCCAAAAGTCAGTAGAGTGCTAACTTATACTTTGCTTGAAGCTATACGAATTACCATGTTATTCTATAGAAGCTATACGAATTACCATGTTATTCTATAGAAGCTCTGCACCTTTTCAAAGAGAGTGAGTATCCTCTCACATGGCCTTATACTTCTACGACTGCCATAGGAAATATCATGTTATTCTACGAGACCTCTACATGTGATTAAACACGTTATGAAACTACGTGCTATATGCTTATGTCCCGTTGGTACCATTCCAAACGAGCGGGATTCCCCGCCTGTTCCTAAACATTGCAAAAAAGATAGCAGTATGAGAGGGGATTCCCCACACAAGTTTTTTTCAACTCCAAGTTTTTCAACCAGACTGGTTATCAATTACACATTAGAATTACACTTCAGCTTCACGTGCAAATTTTTTTTTTTTTTTTTTTTTTGATCGAAAAAAAGAGGTTGTCAAATTGGGTATTTAGGAATGATGGTCAAAAATGTTTTGAGAGTATGGTAATAATTAATCGAAAAATAGAGATTGTAAAATTGCGTATTTAGGAATTTTTTTTTTAGGGAAAGCTGTCAATCACCCTTGTGTTATCCACAGTTCCATTTTCGAAGTATGTGCTATGAAGAGCTCTCTCTGATTTTTTCTGGACAATTGCCTTTAGCCAATAATAGTTTGATCTGAATGTGTCGGTTGAAAGGATTTGCGAATTTGATCCTATTAAGGTGGAGAAAAAAAGAAAAGGGTTTAGCCTTTGCAAATACTTTGATGTGTTGTCAATTTAAAATAGTTTAGAAATAAAAAATTTTAACAAGAAATGGCTGATAAGTGTTTTGGGGGAGATGGGTTGATTGTGTACTGTATAATACACAAGTGATTTTTGGACAGTGTTGTCAATTTAAAATAGTTTAACGTTATACTATACGAAGAAGTTGATACTAAGAGGGGTGTAGATGACAAGAAAAGAATTGTAATAACGGATAGCTTTACTTCTTTGAAGTGTCCCGTATAATACATAAGTGGTGAGGTGATGGCAGAAGGATCTCTTACCGGATGAATTAGTTGAAAATAAAGTTTTAACAAGAAATGTCTGAAAAAATGTGATCAGAAATTAAGAATTGTCTTGAGGGGGGGAACTTTCCATGGAAGAGGTGGAGGGTATTTTTACGTGAAAACAACTTCAACCGTGCCCAGCCCCCTGCGATCAGAAATTAAATTATAAAAAAGTGTCTTCAACTGAAAATAAGGAGCAACATCAAAACTTAAAAACGGACAGAAAACAGAGGCTGTTTCCAAAAGATTTAGGATTTATTAACTTTAGTGTTGCCAGTCAAAAGCTATGAGTTTGACAAAATTGTTTGATTATCGAAAAATGAAGAAACTCCATTCAAAAGTCGACAGGAATGGGATTGTCTTGTGGGGGGGAATTTTCCAGAGATGAGGTGAAGGTCATTTTTACGTGAAAACAACTTCAACCGTGCCCAGCCCCCCGTGATCAGAAATTAAATTATAAAAAAGTTTCTTCAACTGAAAGTAAGGAGCAACATCAAAACTTAAAAACGGACAGAAAATAGAGACTGTTTCCAAAAGATTTAGGATTCATTATCTTTAGTGTTGCCAGTCAAAAGCAATGAGTCTGAGAAAATTGTCTGATTATCGAAAAACGAAGAAAAACCCTCCAAAAGTCGAAACGAATGAGATTGTCTTGAAGGGAAATTTTCCATGGAAGAGGTGGAGGTTATTTTTACGTGAAAACAACTTCAACCGTTGCCAGCCCCCCGCGATCAGAAATTAAATTATAAAAAAAGATTCTTCACTTGGAAATAGGGGACGACGTCCAAACATAAACACGTACAGAACAGAGAAGTTGTTTCCAAAAGATTTCAGAGTAGAAAAGATTGGCGTTGCCAGTCAACGGCTAGGGGTTTTAGAAAATAGTCTGATTATCGAAAAAGGAAGAGACACCTTCCAAAAGTCGACAGGAATGGGATTGTCTTGTAAGGGGGGGGGGAAATTTCCATAGAAGAGGGGGAGGGTATTTTTACGTGAAAACAACTTCAACCGTGCCCAGCCCCCCACGATCAGAAATTAAATTAAAAAAACAGTTTCTTCAACTGAAAGTAAGGAGCAACATCAAAACTTAAAAACGGACAGAAAATACAGGTTGTTTCCAAAAGATTTAGGATTCATTAACTTTAGTGTTGCCAGTCAAAAGCTATGAGTTTGAGAAAATTTCCTGATTATCGAAAAATGAAGAACCACCTACCAAAAGTCGACAGGAATGGGATTGTCTTGAGGGGGGAATTTTCCATGGAAGCGGGGGAGGGTATTTTTACGTGGAAACAACTTCAACCGTGCCTAGCCCCCCGCGATCAGAAATTAAATTATAAAAAAGTCTCTTCAACTGAAAGTAAGAAGCAACGTCAAAACTTAAAAACGGACAGAAAATAAAGGCTGTTTCCAAAAGATTTAGGATTCATTAACTTTAGTGTTGCCAGTCAATAGCTATGAGTTTGAGAAAATTGCCTGATTATCGAAAAATGAAGAGACACCTTCCAAAAGTCGACAGGAATGTAATTGTCTTGAGGGGGGGAATTTTCCATAGAAGAGGTGGAGGGTATTTTTACGTGAAAACATATTCAACCGTGCCCAGCCCCCCAGGATCAGAAATTAAATTATAAAAAAGTTTCTTCAACTGACAGTAAGGAGCAACATCAAAACTTAAGAACGGACAGAAAATAAAGGCTGTTTCCAAAAGATTTAGGATTCATTAACTTTAGTGTTGCCAGTCAAAAGCTATGAGTTTGGGAAAATTGCTTGATTATCGAAAAATGAAGAAACACCTTCCAAAAGTCGACAGGAATGTAATTGTCTTGAGGGGGGGGGGATTTTCCATAGAAGAGGTGGAGGGTATTTTTACGTGAAAACATTTTCAACCGTGCCCAGCCCCCCACGATCAGAAATTAAATTATAAAAAAGTTTCTTCAACTGAAAGTAAGGATCAACATCAAAACTTAAAAACAGACAGAAAACAGAGGTTGTTTCCAAAAGATTTAGGATTTATTAACTTTAGTGTTGCCAGTCAAAAGCTATGAGTTTGAGAAAATTGCTTGATTATCGAAAAATGAAGAAACACCTTTCAAAAGTCGACCGGACTGGGATTGTCTTGAGGGGGGGAATTTACCATGGAAGAGGTGGAGGGTATTTTTACGTTAAAACAACTTCAACCGTGCCCATCCCCCAGCGATTATAAATTAAATTATAAAAAAAGTTTCTTAAACGGAAATTAAGGAGCACCGTCAAAACTTAAAAACGGACATAAAATAGGGGCTGTTTCCAAAAGATTTTGGATTCATTAACTTTAGTGTTGCCAGTCAAAAGCGATGGGTTTGAGAAAATTGCCTGATTATCGAAAAATGAAGAAACACCTTCCAAAAGTCGACAGGAATGGGATTGTCTTGAGGGGGGAATTTTCCATGTAAGAGGGGGATGGTATTTTTACGTGAAAACATCTTCAACCATGCCTAGCCCCCCGCGATCAGAAATTAAATTATAAAAAAAGGTTTCTTCAACTGAAAGTAAGGAGCAACGTCAAAACTTAAAAACAGACAGAAAATAGAGGCTGTTTCCAAAAGATTTAAGATTCATTAACTTTAGTCTTACCAGTCAAAAGCTATGAGTTTGAGAAATTGCCTGATTATCGAAAAATGAAGAAACACCTTCCAAAAGTCGACAGGAATGGGATTGTCTTGTAAGGGGGGGGGAATTTTCCATAGAAGAGGTGGAGGGTATTTTTAAGTGAAAAAAGATTAACCCATGCAAATCCCACCGCTATCATAAATTAAATTAAAAAACAATTGTCTTGAACTGACAGTAAGGACCACTGTCAAAACTGAAAATCGGCCAGAAAAAAGAGGCTGTTTTCAAGAGAGTTAGAATTTATTGTCTGTAGTGCTGCCAATCAAAAGCTATGAGTTTGAGAAAATTGCCTGATTATCGAAAAATGAAGAAACACCTACCAAAAGTCGACAGGAATGGGATTGTCTTGAGGGGGAATTTTCCTTGGAAGAGGTGGGGGGTATTTTTACGTGGAAACAACTTCAACCGTGCCCAGCCCCCCGCGATCAGAAATTAAATTATAAAAAAAGTCTCTTCAACTGAAAGTAAGAAGCAACGTCAAAACTTAAAAACGGACAGAAAATAAAGGCTGTTTCCAAAATATTTAGGATTCATTAACTTTAGTGTTGCCAGTCAAAAGCTATGAGTTTGAGAAAATTGCCTGATTATCGAAAAATGAAGAGACACCTTCCAAAAGTCGACAGGAATGTAATTGTCTTGAGGGGGGGGGGAATTTTCCATATAAGAGGTGGAGGGTATTTTTACGTGAAAACATATTCAACCGTGCCCAGCCCCCCACGATCAGAAATTAAATTATAAAAAAGTTTCTTCAACTGAAAGTAAGGATCAACATCAAAACTTAAAAACGGACAGAAAATAGAGTCTGTTTCCAAAAGATTTAGGATTCATTAACTTTAGTGTTGCCAGTCAAAAGCTATGAGTTTGAGAAAATTGCCTGATTATCGAAAAATGAAGAGACACCTTCCAAAAGTCGACAGGAATGTAATTGTCTTGAGGGGGGGAATTTTCCATAGAAGAGGTGGAGGGTATTTTTACGTGAAAACATATTCAACCGTGCCCAGCCCCCCAGGATCAGAAATTAAATTATAAAAAAGTTTCTTCAACTGAAAGTAAGGATCAACATCAAAACTTAAAAACGGACAGAAAATAAAGACTGTTTCCAAAAGATTTAGGATTCATTAACTTTAGTGTTGCCAGTCAAAAGCTATGAGTTTGAGAAAATTGCCTGATTATCGAAAAATGAAGAGACACCTTCCAAAAGTCGACAGGAATGTAATTGTCTTGAGGGGGGGGGGGGTTTTCCATAGAAGAGGTGGAGGGTATTTTTACGTGAAAACATATTCAACCGTGCCCAGCCCCCCACGATCAGAAATTAAATTATAAAAAAATTTCGTTCAACTGAAAGTAAGGATCAACATCAAAACTTAAAAAAAGACAGAAAACAGAGGCTGTTTCCAAAAGATTTAGGATTCATTAACTTTAGTGTCGCCAGTCAAATGCTATGAGTTTGAGAAAATTGCCTGATTATCGAAAAAATGGAGAAACACCCTCCAAAAGTCGACAGGAATGGGATTGTCTTGAGGGGGGAAATTGCCATGGAAGAGGTGGAGGGTATTTTTTCGTGAAAACAACTTCAACCATGCCCAGCCCCCCGTGATCAGAAATTAAATTATAAAAAAAAAGTTTCTTCAACTGAAAGTAAGGAGCAACATCAAAACTTAAAAACGGACAGAAAATAGAGACTGTTTCCAAAAGATTTAGGATTCATTAACTTTAGTGTTGCCAGTCAAAAGCAATAAGTTTGAGAAACTTGTCTGATTATCGAAAAACGAAGAAAAACCTTCCAAAAGTCGACAGGAATGAGATTGTCTTGTAAGGGGGGGGGAAATTTTCCAGAGAAGAGGTGGTGGTTATTTTTACGTGAAAACAAATTCAACCGTGCCCAGCCCCCCGCGATCAGAAATTAAATTATAAAAAAAGTTTCTTCAACTGAAAGTAAGGAGCAACATCAAAACTTAAAAACGGACAGAAAATAGAGGCTGTTTCCAAAAGATTTAGGATTCATTAACTTTAGTGTTGCCAGTCAATAGCTATGAGTTTGAGAAAATTTCCTGATTATAGAAAAATGAAGAACCACCTACCAAACGTCGACAGGAATGGGATTGTCTTGAGGGGGGAATTTTCCATGGAAGAGGTGGGGGGTATTTTTACGTGAAAACAACTTCAACCGTGCCTAGCCCCCCGAGATCAGAAATTAAATTATAAAAAAAAGTCTCTTCAACTGAAAGTAAGAAGCAACGTCAAAACTTAAAAACGGACAGAAAATAAAGGCTGTTTCCAAAATATTTAGGATTCATTAACTTTAGTGTTGCCAGTCAAAAGCTATGAGTTTGAGAAAATTGCCTGATTATCGAAAAATAAAGAGACACCTTCCAAAAGTCAACAGGAATGTAATTGTCTTGAGGGGGGGGGGAATTTTCCATAGAAGAGGTGGAGGGTATTTTTACGTGAAAACATATTCAACCGTGCCCAGCCCCCCACGATCAGAAATTAAATTATAAAAAAGTTTCTTCAACTGAAAGTAATGATCAACATCAAAACTTAAAAACGGACAGAAAATAGAGGCTGTTTCCAAAAGATTTAGGATTCATTAACTTTAGTGTTGCCAGTCAAAAGCTATGAGTTTGAGAAAATTGCTTGATTATCGAAAAATGACGAAACACCTTCCAAAAGTCGACAGGAATGTAATTGTCTTGAGGGGGGGGGGCGTTTTCCATAGAAGAGGTGGAGGGTATTTTTACGTGAAAACATATTCAACCGTGCCAAGCCCCCCACGATCAGAAATTAAATTATAAAAAAATTTCTTCAACTGAAAGTAAGGATCAACATCAAAACTTAAAAACAGACAGAAAACAGAGGTTGTTTCCAAAAGATTTAGGATTTATTAACTTTAGTGTTGCCAGTCAAAAGCTATGAGTTTGATAAAATTGCCTGATTATCGAAAAATTAAGAAACACCTTCCAAACGTCGACCGGACTGGGTTTGTCTGGAGGGGGGGGGAATTTTCTATGGAAGAGGTGGAGGGTATTTTTAAATTCAAACAGAGTACACCATAACCCGCCCCCCGCGATTAGCATTAAAACAATAAAAAAAGTTTATTAAACTTAAAGAGTGAAGCAACGACGAGATTTAAAAACGATACGTAAATAGAGGGTGTTCTCAAAAGATATAGAATCCGTGGTCTTTATCGCTTCCAGTCAAAAGCAATGAGTTTGAGAAAATTGCCTGATTATCCAAAAATGAAGAAACACCTTCCAAAAGTCGACAGGAATGGGATTGTCTTGAGGGGGGAATTTTCCATGGAAGAGGTGGAGGGTATTTTTACGTGAAAACAACTTCAACCGTGCCCAGCCCCCCGCGATCAGAAATTAAATTATAAAAAAAGTTTCTTCAACTGAAAGTAAGGAGCAACATCAAAACTTAAAAACGGACAGAAAATAGAGGCTGTTTCCAAAAGATTTAGGATTCATTAACTTTAGTGTTGCCAGTCAAAAGCTATGAGTTTGAGAAAATTGCCTGATTATCGAAAAATGAAGAAACACCTTCCAAAAGTCGACAGGATTGGTATTGTCTTGTAAGGGGGGGGGGGGGGGAATTTTCCATGTAAGAGTGTGACTTGATTTTAAATTTAAAAAATAGTAACATGTGCCCCCACCCCCGCTATAATAAATTAAATTATAAAAAAAGTTTCTTCAACTGAAAGTAAGGAGCAACATCAAAACTTGAAAACCGACAGAAAATAGAGGCCGTGTCCAAAAGATTTAGGATTCATTAACTTTAGTGTTGCCCGTCAAAAGCTATGAGTATGAGAAAATTTCCAGATTATCGAAAAATGAAGAAACACCTACCAAAAGTCGACAGGAATGGGATTGTCTTGAGGGGGGAATTTTCCTTTGAAGAGGTGGGGGGTATTTTTACGTGGAAACAACTTCAACCGTGACAAACCCCCCTCGATCAGAAATTAAATTATAAAAAAAAGTCTCTTCAACTGAAAGTAAGAAGCAACGTCAAAACTTAAAAACGGACAGAAAATAAAGGCTGTTTCCAAAATATTTAGGATTCTTTAACTTTAGTGTTGCCAGTCAAAAGCTATGAGTTTGAGAAAATTGCCTGATTATCGAAAAATGAAGAGACACCTTCCAAAAGTCGACAGGAATGTAATTGTCTTGAGGGGGGGGGGAATTTTCCATAGAAGAGGTGGAGGGTATTTTTACGTGAAAACATATTCAACCGTGCCCAGCCCCCCACGATCAGAAATTAAATTATAAAAAAGTTTCTTCAACTGAAAGTAAGGATCAACATCAAAACATAAAAACGGACAGAAAATAGAGGCTGTTTCCAAAAGATTTAGGATTCATTAACTTTAGTGTTGCCAGTCAAAAGCTATGAATTTGAGAAAATTGCCGGATTATCGAAAACTTAAGAAACACCTTCCAAAAGTCGACAGGAATGGCATTGTCTTGAGGGGGGGGGAATTTTCCATGGAAGAGGTGGAGGGTATTTTTACGTGAAAACAACTTCAACCGTGCCCAGCCCCCCGCGATCAGAAATTAAATTATAAAAAAAATTTCTTCAACTGAAAGTAAGGAGCAACATCAAAACTTAAAAGCGGACAGAAAATAGAGGCTGTTTCCAAAAAGATTTGGGATTCATTAACTTTAGTGTTGCCAGTCAAAAGCTATGAGTTTGAGAAAATTGCCTGATTATCGAAAATACTTTTTTTTAATAGCATGGAAAAGAATGTTTATTGAACACACAGACAACACACATACAGAGACGAGACACACACATAGCGACGACACACGCACAGAGACGACACACACACACACAGAGACGACACAGACACTCAGACGACACACACACACAGACGAAACACACATAGAGACGACACACGCACAGAGACGAGACACACACACAGAGACGACAAACACACAGAGACGACAAATATAGCAACGACACATGCACAGAGACGACAGACACACACACAGAGACAACACACACACAGATAAGAAACACACAAAGAGACGACACATACACAGAGTCCACTCACACACACAGAGGACAAACACACAGAGACGACAGACACAAAGAGACGAATCACACCCAGAGAGGACAAACACACAGAAACGACACACACACACAGAGACGACACACACATAGAGAAAACACAGACACAGAGACGACACACACACAGAGACTACAACACCTAGAGAGACGACACACACACAGAGACGACAAACACACAGAGAAAACACACACACAGATACGAAACACCCACAGAGACGACACATGCACAGAGACGACAACACATAGAGAGACGACACGCACACAGAGACGACAAACACACAGAGACAACACACACACAGATACACAACACCCACAGACACGACACATGCACAGAGACGACACACACACAGAGTCCACTCACACACAGAGAGGACGAACATACAGAGACGACAGACACAAAGAGACGAATCACACACAGAGAGGACAAACACACAGAAACGACACAGAAAGACGACACACGCACAGAGACGATGCTCGCACACAGAGTCAACACACACAGAGAGACGAGACACACCCACAGAAATGACAAACACACAGAGACGCGACACGCACAAAGAGACGTCACACACACAGATACGAAACACAGATAGAGACGACACACTCATAGAGACTACACACACACAGATACAACATCCACACAGAGATGACACACACACAGACACGACACAATCAATGAGAAGACTTACACATAGAGACGACACACACACAAAAACAACAAACACACAGATAAGAAACACATACAGAGACGACACACCCATAGAGACCACACGCACATAGAGACGACACACACACACAGACGACAACACATAGAGATACGACACGCACACAGAGACGACAAACACACAGAGAAAACACACACACAGATACTAAACACCCACAGAGACTACACATGCACAGAGACTAAACACACACACAGAGTCCACTCACACACAGAGAGTATAAACACACAGAGACGGAAAACAAAAAGAGACTAAACACACTCAGAGAGGACAAACACACAGAAACGACACATAGAGACGACACATGCACAGAGACGATACACACACAGAGTCAACACACACAGAGAGACGAGACGAGACATAAACAAAAAAATGACAAACATACATAGAGATTAAACATACAAAGAGTCGTCACACAAAAATATATACGAAATAAGCTTATAGATGACACACACACTGGAACAACACACACACAGAAATGCAATCCACGCAGGGGTGACACACACACACAGAGACGAAACACACACAGAGACGACACACACACAGAGACGACTTAAAAATAGAGACGACACACAAACAGAGAAGACACACACACATATAGTACACAAATAGAGGGAAGACACGCAAACAGAGACGACAAACACACACAGAGACAACACACACACAGATACTAATCACACATAGAGGCTACATGCTAACAGATAAGATAAACACACAGAAACGACACACACACAGAGACGACACACACAAAGAGACAACACATACATAGAGATGACCGACACACAGAGACGAAACACACACAGAGACGACACATACACAGATGCGACACACACACACA
>NW_028300420.1:363053-385553 GCF_049724085.1 Artemia sp. Qi Xiang Cuo | reverse complement strand
CACGGTTGAAGTTGTTTTCACGTAAAAATACCCACCACCTCTTCTATGGAAAAGTCCCCCCCCCCTCAAGACAATCCCATCCCTGTCGACTTTTGGAAGGTGTTTCTTAATTTTTCTATAATCAGACAATTTTATCAAACCCATAGATTTTGAATGGCAACACTAAAGTTAATGAATCATAAATATTTTGGAAACCACCTCTAATTTCTGTCCGTTTTAAAGTTTTGATGTTGATCCTTAATTTCAGTTGAAGAAACTTTTTTATAATTTAATTTCTGATCGCGGGGGGCTGGGCACGGTTGAAGTTGTTTTCACGTAAAAATACCCTCCACCTCTTCTATCTAAAATTCCCCCCCCCTCAAGACAATTCTATTCCTGTCGACTTTTGGAAGGTGTTTCTTCATTTTTCGATAATCAGGCAATTTTCTCAAACTCATAGCTTTTGACTGGCAACACTAAAGTTAATGAATCCTAAATCTTTTGGAAACAGCCTCTATTTCTGTCCGTTTTTAAGTTATGATGTTGCTCCTTACTTTCAGTTGAAGGAACTTTTTTTTATAATTTAATTTCTGATCGCGGGGGGCTAGGCATGGTTGAAGTTGTTTTCACGTAAAAATATCCCCCACCTCTTCCATGGAAAATTCCCCCCTCAAGACAACTCCATTCCTGTCGTCTTTTGGAAGGTGTTTCTTAATTTTTCGATAATCAGGAAATTTTCTCAAACTCATAGCTTTTGACTGTCAGCACTAAAGTTAATGAATCCTTGATATTTTTGGAACAGACTCTTTTGTATGTGTGTTTTTAAGTTTTGACGCGTCTCTTATAAGTAGTAAGCATTAACTTTTTTTATAATTTAATTTCCGACTATTGGAGTCGATGCACGTTTTAATTCTCTTTCACTTAAAAAATACCTTCCAACTCTTCCCTGATCAATTCCCCCCCCCTCCCCTCGAGACAATCCCATTCCTGTCGACTTTTGGAAGGTGTTTCTTAATTTTTCGATAATCAGGCAATTTTTTCAAACTCATAGCTTTTGAATGGCAACACTAAAGTTATTGAATCCTAAAATCTTTTGGAAACAGCCTGTATTTTCTGTCCGTTTTTAAATATTGACGTTGCTCCTTATTTTCAGTTGAAGAAACTTTTTTTATAATTTAATTTCTGATCGCGGGGGGCTGGGCACGGTTGAAGTTGTTTTCACGTAAAAATACCCTCCACCGCTTCTATGGAAAATTCCCCCCTCAAGACAATCTCATTCCTGTCGACTTTTGGAAGGTGTTTCTTCATTTTTCGATAATCAGGCAATTTTCTCAAACTCATAGCTTTTGACTGGCAACACTAAAGTTAATGAATCCTAAATCTTTTGGAAACAGCCTCTATTTCTGTCCGTTTTTAAGTTATGATGTTGCTCCTTACTTTCAGTTGAAGAAACTTTTTTTATAATTTAATTTCTGATCGCGGGGGGTAGGGCACGGTTGAAGTTGTTTTCACGTAAAAATACCATCCACCTCTTCCATGGAAAATCCCCCCCCCCCTCAAGACAATCCCATTCCTGTCGACTTTTGGAAGGTGTTTCTTCATTTTTCGATAATCAGGCAATTTTCTCAAACTCATAGCTTTTGACTGGCAACACTAAAGTTAATGAATCCTAAATCTTTTGGTAGCAGCCTCTATTTTCTGTCTGTTTTTAAGTTTTGATGTTGCTCCTTACTTTCACTTGAAGAAACTTTTCTTATAATTTAATATCTGATCGCAGGGGGCTGGGCACGGTTGAAGTTGTTTTCACGTAAAAATACCCTCCACCTCTTCCATGGAAATTTCCCCCCTCAAGACAATTCTTAATTTCTGATCACACTTTTTCAGACATTTCTTGTTAAAACTTTATTTTCAACTAATTAATCCGGTAAGAGATCCTTCTGCCATCACCTCACCACTTATGTATTATTTGGAGCACTTCGAAGAAGTAAAGCTATTCGTTATTACAATTCTTTTCTTGTCATCTACACCCCTCTTAGTATCAACTTCTTCGTATAGTATAACGTTAAACTATTTTAAATTGACAACACTGTCCAAACATCACTTGTGTATTATACAGTACACAATCACCCCATCTCCCCCAAAACACTTTTCAGCCATTTCTTGTTAAATTTTTTATTTCTAAACTATTTTATATTGACAACACATCAAAGTATTTGCAAATACTAAACCCTTTTCTTTTTTTTTCTCCATCTTAATAAGATCAAATTCGCAAATCCTATCTACCGACACATTCATATCAAACTATTATTGGCTAACGGCAATTGTCCAAAAAAAATCAGAGACCGCACTTTATAGCACATGCTACGAAAATGGAACTGTGGATAACACTTGGGTGATTGACAGCTTTCCCTAAAAAACCATTCCTAAATACGCAATTTGACAATCTCTAGTTTTCGATTAATTATGACCATAATCTCAAAACATGTTTGACCATTATTCCTAAATACGCAATTTGACAATCTCTAGTTTTCGATTTAAAAAAAAAAAAAAAAAAATGTGCACGTGAAGCTGAAGTGTAATTCTAATGTGTAATTGATAACCAGTATGGTTGAAAAACTTGGAGTTGAAACAAACTTGTGTGGGGAATCCCCGTTCATACTGCTATCTTTTTTGCAATGTTTAGGCACAGGTGGGGAATCCCCGCTCGTTTGAAATGGTACAGCAAATAGCACGTAGTTTCATAACGTGTTTAATCACGTGTAGAGGTCCCATAGAATAACATGATATTTCCTATAGCAGTCGTAGAAGTATAAGGCCATGTGAGAGGATACTCACTCTCTTTGAAAAGGTGCAGAGCTTCTATAGAATAACATGGTAATTCGTATAGCTTCTATAGAATAGCATGGGAATTCCTATAGTTTCAAGCAAAGTATAAGTTAGCACTCTACTAAAGTCAGCCATCCCAGTTACTCAAATTTTACAAATTGTGCATTTATTTCTCGTTCACTTTCAGAGTACACTTGACATGATCGGCTTTTTTTGACAAAAAAAGAAAAAATACAAAAAAGCTTCCTGTTAAAAATTGTTAAAAAACAGGGAGAGGCATATAGCTCGTGAGGGAAAATAATCCTGCCCGTGGGTGCCCATAAGCTGAACTCCAGGGGGGACAAACCTCGTCTAATTGGCACTTTTAATGCTATATAATAGAAATATCCGGACAAAAATATAAAAATAAGGCAACATCATTCAGCCAGGGGGGGGTGCGGACGCCCCTTCCCCCCCCCCCCCCCCCCCCTCTTATGGGTGCCCATGACCTGCCATCACTATGCAATTGTAGCAACACTTTAGGGGTGCCCTGGTTTCTTTGCTTGCTTTATTCTTCCTCTGCAGTCGATTTCAATTTATTACGAGAAAATGGTAAGGTTCAAACCTCCATGATATTCTCGGAAAGTTTGGACCTCTGACTGGATTGATGAATATGATATTACAACCTGGAAAACAGAATTTGCGTGCAATTCTCGCATGGGATCAAAAACGATTGTTGTCGCTTGTCCTCAAGCCACAGCTTACAGCGTATGAGCTGAGTTGTATTTTTGCTTCTTTTTTTGTGGGGAGGGCATATTTTTGCTTTTGAAATTATTCAATGGAACCTGATAATTATAATGCCAAAGTGATAACTTCAAATCTTGGCCAAAGACTGAATATTAAAAGCAAGGCTCTAGCATTTCCCGAGTAAAGTGCCATTTGCCACCCATACATTTTTTTCCTGGCCACTTTGTGTTGAATAGGTGGCCGTAGAATTTGTTTAGTGGGCTTGTTCGATTGAAAATGAAAAGTATTAGTGCCCCGTTTCAAATATTTAAAGTAACTAGAGAGCAACCAGCCCTGTCCCGTGCCTTTTTATATTATCCCTCCTCCGTAACTCCCCAACATATTGGGCAGATTTTTTAAACAACTATTGATTTTAAAACTTCTGAAAAGGCCAATGAATATTGCTCTGGGAATGACTTGGCTCCCCCAACCACTTGGGTAACAGCTGTAAACTATGAGAACTAGCTATAATTTATATAGGTTTTATCATGACAAAAGATAGGATGTTTGATCTTGGGTGTCTGATTTGCTGAACAATATCAGGGATCATTTCCCGTACCAAGAGGAAAACGTTTTTCGGTGGGAGAGAAATGGATATAAAGGTGTTGGAAATGGGCCCAAATTTTATTGTCTCTTATTAGTTTGACAATTCCAGCCATAAGTCCTTGGGCCAAGAAAAGCATAATGTATCAAAATATCACTTAAGGATTCCAATCCCAAAAGGTGGGACTGAAAAAGGGGGTTAAACAAAATTCCATCCAATTGGCTCTAAATTTATACCCCAGAGCTATTAGGCTAACGAGTCCCAAATGCGGAAGAAAAAATATACTATTCTCCCGAAAACGGGGCACAAAAAAGGGTCAATAAACCTTTTTTGAAGGGGTTGAAACCTTAAACTGTAAGTAGCAGGGCCAAAAGGACCCTGCTCTACAAAAGTGACGGTACTTCAGGGGAATGGGTACCCGAAAAATAACTCCCTGAGATTTATAAGTTTCTTTTCCCATCGGTTTAAAACTTATACCCTTAAGTGGTTTTGCCACGGAACCGCAATACAAAAGATGAGTTGAAAAAGAATATTCCGTTACCCTGGAAGTGGGGCGAGAAATTGAGCCAAAGTTTTCTATTAGCTAAGACGCAGGCTCGCCAAAAGTGGGACCCGTAAAGGTCCAAACCTTTTTTGGATTGGTATAAAAATTTCAATAATCGTTGCTTGGGTTAAGAAGATCAGTTATTTTTCAGAGGGAGAAGTGTTCTAGAGGATCCGGAATTTGAAAAAAGCTTGTTGTTCAGATCAATTTGAAACTTATAACCATAAATACCAGGGTAAAAAAAACTTAATGTAATAAAATAGTATAGCAGGGCGGTTCCGATAGAAACGGGTCCAAAAAGGGCCAGAAACTTACGCGTTGACTACTATCTTGCATATAGTGTGCTTTGATTTTGCTCGACATTCCCCTCTACATTTTCAGAAAGTTCCACCTTATTACTCTAAATGTTTTCGGAGATCCAGAATAAATTATGCCCTCTTTTTCCAATAACCAGCCTTATTTATAAACAATGAGCAGCCTGCTCATTTTATAACCCTTGCTCCAGGCCTCTGGGGGTTATATCATTCCCGGAGGCATTGTTATTTTATCTTTACATTATCTAGAACAAGATGGCTATTTGAAACTTTTGATCTGATCTTTTTGGGTGAGGGCAGGTAAAAAGGGCATGGGTGGTACTCCCACCAGATTTCACCAATCCCCTTAAAATGTCCTGAAGTTTCAGCTCAATAGCCTCAGCCGTTCTTAAGATATTGCAGATAAGCCTTGTTGATAATCTGGAGGCACATATTCTCTTTTGATTTAGATCCACAAACCCTTCAATATTCTCTGAAGTTTCATCTTAATACCTGTAGTTCTTCCAGACACCCTCGGTCCCAATCAAAAATTCCCCCTTTTTCTAATTATAAATCCTGAATGCAAACAATGGGTAAATCGCATAATTTACAATTATTGCCACAGGGCTTTGGGAGGCATGGCATCCCCGGCAGCATAGTTTTAGACCTTTTAACTATTTTGAACAAAATTGCTTTTTGAAAGTTTCAATCAGTCATGAGGGGAGGTACCAGTTTAAAAGAGCAAGGATGGATGGTTACCCTTTTATCACTCTTCAACATCCCCTTTATATACCATGAAAGTTTCAAGTTAATACCCTTAGCCGTTCCTTAAATATTGCCGATATCCCTCTTGTGTTTTCAGGTCTTTTTTGGAGACCTGGGATGAGACAAGCCCCCTTTAACCAATAAAAAAATCTTATATGTAAATAATGGCAAAATTTTATAACTTACAACCTTTGCTGCCATGTTTATGGGGGGCTACGTCAACCTCGGAGGCATAGTTATTTGACCCTTTGATAATTCGGAACAAAATGGCTACCTCAAAATTTTGATCGGATGTATCTGGGAAAAAAGGCTTTGAGGGAGGGGGGCTGGTTGCCCTTCAGTCACCTTTGATCCTTAAAAATGGCTTTAAACTTACAGTTTCCTATTGAATGAGCCCCTTCCATATTTTATATAACCAGCCCTTCCATATGAAGTGGCTATGGGAAAAAATTCTAATAATTAATAAAAAAAAGCTGGACCGTTACCTCTAATTTTCTTTTAGCTCATGGAAACGGAATTACAAGTGTTAATGAGCTTAATTTTTTTGCTGACAATTCGTGGTAATGTATTATTTGGGTGGGAATTTAAAAATGGGACCTACAAATGTGAGCAATTATTGCCAACTTAAGCAAATAAAGACGTACGAATAATTCACGTATAGTATGTAAAATGCAGTACATAAAAGGAAGCACTTTAATTATTTCGCAAGCGAAGACTACATACAAGTTTAACTTTTATTTTTTTTCAAGTTTCTTGAGTTATGCACTTGAAGTCCATGAAAAGGGCTCTTAAACAATATTTTGGAATTTTCAAAGTACGTATTTCATGAACAATTTTTAGCAATGATGTTCTGTTAGGTCGTCGAAACATAATTGTTACTAAAAATATAAGCAACAAGTTTTGTTAGGACGGTGGAAACGGGCCTCGAACAACTATTTTAATAGACACTCCTGGAATTGTTTCTTAACCTATTGAGTTTTTCCAGCAGATTAGTTTAGTAATTCAAGCTTCACATTTTAAATCAAAGAAATGAAAAAAGATATTGCTGAAACAATAGATGTCATTTAAGAATATTGCTTTATCTACAGCACTTCTTAGTCTAATAAATAACGTCAAAGTAATTTGTAGCCATTTAATTTGCTTTCTACAGAAAACAGGCTACAGCCTCAACAATTACCACGTTCACACTATCCTAGAACAAGATTTTTTAGTTTGTCAATTTTCTACACTTCTAAAATTACAATATCATGTATATATGGCGCTGCTCTGTTGAGGCTTGCACACCATGCTACATTAGTTTAGCTTGCTTTTGTTTGAGATTTGCCTGTTTTTGAGTGACGATAGTTTCAACCATCTATGCAGTGGTTCTATTGCTGCAAATATCATAGGCAGCGCGCTAGCTCTGCCTAAGTAAAGAACAATGTGGGCACAATGTGTTATTTTTTTCTCCATACCCGGTCACTTCGTATCGAAGGAGTTGTCGTAGAAACTTCAAAAAGGGCTCATTCGATTGGAAATTGGAGTGGCTAGTGCCCTTTTTAATAGTCGAAAGAGATTGGAGGGCAACTAGCCCCCCGCCCACCCCCAGCATTCCCCCAAACACATCCCAACAAAATTTTTAGAGAGCCATTTTGTTCAGCCAAGTTGATTTCCAGATAGAAGATATGTTTTTGAGGAGGAGACTCCCCCCAACCCTCGGGGCAAGGTTTTTAAGTTATGCCCTGAGGGCATATAAGAACGATGTTGGCACAATGTACTATTTATTTATTTTTTTCCTTTAGAGCATGGCACTTCATATGGAAGGGGTCGTCGTAGAAACTTCAAAAGGGGCTCATTCGATTGTAAATCGAGAGTTCTAGTACCCTTTTTAATAGTCGAAAGTAATTGGAGGGCAACTAGCCCCCCCCCTTACGCCCATCATTTCCCAAAACACATCCAATCAAAGTTTTGAGATAGCCATTTTATTCAACGTATTTGATTTCCAGATAGAAAATATGTTTTTGAGGAGGACATTCCCTCACAGCCCTCAGGGCAAGGGTTTTAAGTTATGCCCTGGGGGGCATAACTTAATCGAAAAGCTCATTCGATTGGAAATTCAAAGGGCTAGTGTCCTTTTTAGTAGTCGAAAGTGATTGGAGGGCAACTAGCCCCCCACGCCCATCATTCCCCTAAACACATCCAATAAAATTTTGAGATGACGATTTTGTTCAGCGTAGTTGATTTCCAGATAGAAAATATATTTTTGAGGTGTCTCCCCCACAGCCCTCAGGGCAAGGATTACAAGTAATGCCCTGGGGGCATATAAGGTTTTTATTGAAATCTTTGACGTAGAAACTTGAAAAATGGCTCATTCGATTGGAAATTCAAAGCGATAGCACCCTTTGTAATAGTCGAAAGTTATTTGAGGGCAAGTAACCCCCGTCCCACGCCCCCTTTTCCCCAAACACATCCAATCAAAATTTTTAGATAGCCATTTTGTTCAACGTAGTTGAAAGTTGAATTGAAAGGGCTAGTGCCTTTTTTAATAGTTGAAAGTGATTGGAGAGAGACTAAAGCCCCTCTCACGCCCACCATTTTCCCAAACACCTCCAATCAAAATTTTGAGATATTTTGTTCAACGTAGTTGAAAGTTCTTGAAATAAGGTGTTTTAGGATAATAACGCCCTCAGAGCCCTCAGTGCAAGGGTTGTAAGTTATGGCCAGGGGACATATAAAGTTTATATAGAAAGTTGTTATAGAAATTTCAAAAAGGGCTCCAAACTATATGTTACCATAAGATTAAATCAAAATGCACTGTGTTAATACTAATTCCCAATAAGGCATCTCAGCAGTGTCCCAAGAACGACTGAGGGTATTATGTTCAAACTTTCGGGGCTGCTTCTGCTATTAAAATTTAACCAAATCAAAACAGCGTAAGTGTATCCAAGCTATCAAACAAAGTTAACAGATTTTTTAGCGAATGGTATCAAGTTTTCCATTTCAGGTCAAGTAGAGGAGGTATGAAACTAAATTAAACACTACTATTTGTGTCCAGATTTTTAAAAGGGTGTATGTTGTTAAAAATTGCTGAAAATTTTCTCCAGCATACAAATATCAGGCCAAACTATAAATTCTTAAAAAAACGAAAAGATTTAAAATATTATTTTATTTTTCTATGAAAAGACTATGTCCATATAAAACGAAGAGAAATTAATTAAAAAACTTTTTCCACAAAATAATATTTTTAAGATAAGTAAAGAACTCCATTAAATAAAAAATGAGCAAAAATAAAATCAAATAATCTACCAAGCGTGAAACTACCACAAATCAGCATCGATAAATAAATGAAACCCAAAACGAACAGAAATTACAATAAATAACTGAGTCAAACTCAAAATGAGCAGAAATTAATACAAGTTGGGCTCAAAACCCCTATGCCTTTCCAAGGCCAGAACATAATTTGCACTTTACTGAAAAAATATAAATGTTTTTACTTTTTTAACTTTAATAAATCAAATAATGCTAACTGTTTGATTACTAACTATCAGTATATGTATATTAAACTGACAATGCACATTCATTTGAATTTTTTTCAGTAAAGTACAAATTATGTTCTGGCCTTGGGAAGGCATTGGGGTTTTGAGCCCAACTTATGTTAATTTCTGCTCGTTTTTAGTTTGACTCGGTTATTCATTGTAATTTCTGTTCGTTTTAGGTATCATTTTATTATCGATGCTTGTTTGTGGTAGTTTCACGCTTGGTAGATTATTTAATTTTATTTTTGCTCATTTTTGTTTAATGGAGTTCTTTACTTATCTTTGAAAAACTTATTTTTCGGGAAAAGTTTTTTAATTAATTCCTTAAAAAGGCAGCAGGTGAAGTCGACACTAGCACAATAAGCTTTCTGAAAAGCAAGCATTCCATTTCTAGACAGCTAATGTCATCTGTTATTGAAACTGTAATTGCATATCATCTCTAGAAACTTTATAGAACCGTCCAAAACAATCAAAGCGTACCAGTAATCTCTACAGTTTACAATGATAGCGGAACGAAAAAGTGAAGAAATGAGCAATAAGTGACACCCATACTGCACATCAGTCAGGACCTATCAGTCAGGCACATCAGTCAGGACCTATCAGTCAGGCACATCAGTCAGGACCTATCAGTCAGGCACATCAGTCAGGACCTATACAAATACTGAGCAGGTAAATCCCTGGCTTTGACTCTGATCCAGTCTGTGCTAAAGCAAATATTGATGAAAAAGTTTAGACATTTTTTTTGATTCTACAGCAAAAGTACCATAAATTTTTCAAACAGTTGGTGGTAACGAACTGTAAGTAAGGAGCGACCCGGCTCAATGGTAACCGAAACTCTACAAAACAGAATTTTGATACCAATAGATACATCAAAAGAATCAGATTTTAATTTTGATTTCAAAAATATAACTTTCATTAAATCTAATCTTACCCATCAAAAGTTACGCGCCTGAGAAAATTTGACTGATTTTCAAAAAAAGGAGGAAAGACCCCCTAATAAATATAGTACCTTAATGAAAATCACACCATCATATTCAGCGTATCAGAGAACCCTACTGTAGAGGTTTCAAGCTCCTATCTACAAAAATGTGGAATTTTGCATTTTTTGCCAGAAGAAAGATCACGGATGCGTGTTTATGTTTATTAGTTTTTTTTTTCCCAGGGGTGATCGTATCGACCCAGTGGTCCTAGAATATCGTGGGAAGGCTCATTGGAACTGAAATTAAAAGTTCTAGTGCCCTTTTTAAGTGACCAAAAAAAATGGAGGGCAACTAGGCCCCCTCCCACGATCATTTCTTCCCAAAATCACCGGATCAAACCTTGAGATAGCCATTTTGTTCAGCATGGTCGAAAATATTATAACTATGTATTTTTGGATGACTTAATCCCTCGAAGCCCCCGGGGGGAGGGCTGAAAGTTATGAACTTTACCCAATGTTAACATATAGCATGGGTTATTGGGAAGCATACAGACGTTTTCAGGGGGAATTTTTTTTGGTAGTGGGGGTGGGGGTGGGTCGGGGTTGATGTGGGAGGATCTTTTCATGAAGGAAGTTTTCCTGTGGGAAGGAACATTGCTATGAAGGGGGCACCGGATTTCCCATCATTATTTAAAAAAAAATCAGAAATTAATTATAAAAAAACAAGTTTTCCAACTGAAAATAAGGAGTAACATCAAAACTTAAAACGAACAGAAAATATTACGTGTATGATTGGGTATATTAGGGGGTTCACCCCCTAGTCAATACCTTGCTCTTTAAGCTAAAGTTCAAATTTTGTTCCAATTCTTTAAAAATGACCTCTTAATCACAAAGGCCGAATAATTAAAACAAAATTTGCAGATTAATTTTACTTTTATTTGGTTAAATGGCTTTCTCGAAACTTGTTTAATTTTATTTACGAACGTTTTTATTAGTAATAAATACACGTAACTTACGAATTAACTTACGTAACGAACTTCTATGTTCATATATTTTTAATACGTATATTAGGGGGCTCGCCCCCTAGTCAATACTTCGCTCCTTAAGCTAAAAATCGAATTTTTTTACAATTCTTTAAAAATGACCCTTAATCACAAAGGCCGTTACTTAGAATAAATAGCTCTTATGACAAAAAAAAATGGAGGGCAACTAGGCCCCCTCCCACGCTCATTTTTTTACCAAAGTCACCTGATCAAAATTTTGAGATAGCCATTTTGTTCAGCATAGTTGAAAATCTAATAAATATGTCTTTTATGATGACTTAATCCCCCATAGTTCCCAGGGGAAGGGCTGCAAGTTATGAACTTTGCCCATTGTTTACACATAGTATTTGTTATTGGTAACTATACAGACATTTTCCGGAAGGATTTTTTTTCTGGTGGGGGGGGGCATGACGGCAGATGGGACGTGGGAGACTCTTTACGGGGAGGATGTTTCCTTGGGGTAAGGGACATTTCTATGAAGGGGGCACTGGATTTCCCAGCATTATTAAAAAAACAATCAGAAATTAAATTTAAAAAAACAACAAGCTTTTTCAACTGAAAGTAAGAAGCAACATTAGAACTTAAAACGAACAGAAATTATTACGTATATGAGGGGGGTCGCCCCCAAGTCAATACCTCGCTTTTTACGCTACAGTTTTTTATTTAGTGATTTGAAAAGAGCTATCTATTCTAGTTAAACGGCCTTTGTGATTCAGGGGTTTGTTATTTAAAAAAAATTTTAACTTTAGCGTAAAGAGCTTAGTCTTGAATAAGGAGAAAACCATCTCATATACGTTAAAATGTATACGTAATAAAAAAAAAACATAAAAAAAGCGATACGGCTCAATAGTAATCGAAACTTTATAAAACGGAATTTTCATGTAAATAAATGTACCAAAAGAATGGGCTCATATTGCTGGTTCTAAATATATAAATTTTATTAAGTTTAGTATTACTCATCAAAGGCTCCCCTAGAAGTGAAAGAACTTTAATGAAAATCACACCGTCAGATTCAGCGTATCAGAAAACCCTATTACATTGGTTTCAAGCTCATATCTGCAAAAATGTGCAACTTTGTATTTTTTGCCAGAAGAGATCACGGATGCCTGTTTATAATTTTTTTTTAAGGGGTAATCGTACCGACCCCGTGGTCCTACAACATCAAGAGAGAGCTCATTCGAACGGAAATTAAAAGTTATAGTGCCCTTTCAGAGACCAAAAATGCTGGAGGGTAACTTGGCCCCCTCCCACGCCCCCTTTTTCCCAATTTCATCTGATTCACAAAGGAACAAATTTTCTTGTACTTTCATCAGAGATATTTATTATAATTAACGGCCTTTGTGATTAAGGAGTCATTCTTAAAGAATTGGAACACGATTTGAATTTAACGTAAAGAGCGAGGTATTGACTAGGGGGTGAACCCCATAATATACGTAATAAAAATATACGAACATAGAAATTCGTTACGTAAGTTAATTTGTAAATTACGCCAGAACCAAATTTAGAGAAAGCCATTTAGCAAAAGAAAAGTAAAATTAATATGCAAATTTTGTTTTACTCATTCAATGACGGTGAGCCAAAATAAAAGCTGCATTAACTAAAAAACGATCAGAAATTAAATAAAAAAAGACGAGTTTTTTAAACTAAAAGTAAGGAGCAACATTAAAACTTAAAACGAACAGAAATTATTCCGTATATGAAAGGGGATGTCCCCTCCTCAACGCCTCGCTCTTTACGCTAAAGTTTTTTATTGTTTAAAAAAATAAAGTTGTGGGAAAGTCAAACTTTAGCGTAAAGAGCGAGGCCTTGAGGAGGGGACAGCCCCTTTCATATACGGAATAATTTCTGTTCGTTTTAAGTTTTAATGTTGCTCCTTACTTTCAGTTTAAAAAACTTGTTTTTTTTTATTTAATCAAATCAAAGAGCGTACAATCTGTGAAGCGAATAAGCCGTGGTTAAATACTAACATAAAAAAAAATGATCAAAGAACGATGTAAGCCCCATATTGTAGGAGACATACTAAATGCGAACAAGATGAAAAATGAAAACGTCTCAGTCCTCCGAGCTTCCCGAAAAAGGTACGTACGAAAAAGTAGCCCCACTTCTAAGGTAAGAGTCGCACAAGTGGTACGATGTAGTAACAGGGCTTAGTAAAAAAAACTAAGGAACTGAAGAACGAATCAGGGACCTAGATGGTATTTTAATCAAAGTCCCTGAAGTTAATAAATTTTTTACTCAAATTTGGTCTATTTACCCATCGCTAAGTGACGAAAAAATGAGTGACATCACTAACAACTGGAATATGGATGAAATCGTAGAGGTGTCATACATGGCAGTTTTCTATGCAATCGGATGGCTACGTAACAGTTTTGCCTCATGCCCGTGTGAAATCCCCGTTAAATTACTGAAAGAATACTCACCGTTCCTAGCCAAGCCAATCGCATCAGTAATAAAAAAGATTTTCTTAGAAAAATTATTTCCAAAGATGCGGAAAGCTGTGTATGTCCGTGTCATACCAAAAGTTAAGTTTCCCAAGTCCTGTGATCAAGTGAGTCCCATGTCGATAACTTCCAACTTAGCGAAGGGAGCTGACAGTTTTGTCTATTACTCTCTGTTACAACAAATTGTGTCTTTGATTGATCGTACCAACATGGTTACGTAAGACGCAGTAGCACGACAGTATACCACAGTGTGAATGTACTATTTAATCGTCAAGCCGTTGGACACTTCTAGTAGTATCGTTCGTATACTTTTGGCGGAATACAGAAAAGCATTCGACTTTTTTAAACACACAACTGCACTAACAAATCTGAAAGGGATGGGAGCTAAAAATCCAATACCACTATTAGTGGGAAAATTTCTACGGGGGACACGACACTCGGTTTATCCTTTATTTCCCGAAGTTACCTGCTCTAAGTGGTCAGAAATAACCTGCGACTACCGCAAAGGAGCGAAACTAGCTGCACTTTTAAACAAATGACCCACAAGTGAATGAACAAAAATGGAAAGTTCTACTATTCAATCCACTCAAGAGAGACATTGCAATCCCAGATTTTTGTTCCTAATTATTTCCTCTGCAGCAATCCTAGATGTAACATTTACAGGTAATTTTTTTTTTTTTTTTTTTTTTAATAGTAATAGTAATTTATTAACACACACAAGGACAATACATTTTACTCACTACCGACCCAAGAACCTGGGGTCAGGTTGTCCTAAGGGTAGGCATATATCAAAATTTCATATTCACAACAGAAATATACAACCTAGGCCTAAAAATAAAATAAAATAAAAGAAAAATCATTCCCCTTCGCACGCAGTTCCTACCACCAATCACAAAATCACCATACTTGTCCTCCAGGTACATAAAAAAAAACATTAAAAAAAAAAAAAAAAAAAAAAAAAAAAAAAAAAAAAAAAAAAAATTAAAAATCATATTTCTCATATAACATTCCTTTTATTTTATTTTTAAATTCCTTCAGATCCCCTATTTCTCTTAACTCTTTATTAACCCCATTCCACAACTTTAATCCCCTATAAATAGGCGAGAATGTCGACCTGGCAGACACCAAAATTGCTTGATTAAGCTGCATGTAGACAATATTGCCCGCAAAGGTCACTCAAACCATAGTTTAACAAGTATACGCAGGCAAGGATTCTTGGATCTTCAACTCCTGCTGGCGTATATAAGCTACATCAGGCCTATCTTCGAGCGTTGCCGTTCCGTTTGGGGCCTCAAAATAAAAACACTGCTTACATGTCAGCAGACCTAGAAGATGTTCAAAAAAAGTGCTATTAAAATAATACCCAGACCCAGCTTCAGCAGCTACGAGAGTGTTCTTGAGCTTGCCCGCATTATTCTCTCAATGACATGATTTAATATTGAAATTTGGGAAAACACTATTAGTAAACAAGGAAGTGCCGATCTATTTTTCCACTATTTGTACGGATCAGCAGGATTACGAAGTATAGAAATAAACTACAACCCGTCACGTGCTGAACGACCAGATTTGTAAACTCCTTCCCACCATACTTAGTAAGCGTATTTAACAAGTGACCTTGTTTCAATTTTTGTATATCTCTTGTGATTATAGAAGTAACATAATTTAGACTTCATACAGTTCATTTTTGAGTGCTACGATAGCAATTCAAATAAACGAATAAGAATGTGAAAAAAATTATACTGTTGAGAATGCGTCTTTTATAAGTTAACTGCAAATGATACTCAAAGAGGGGATTAAGGAAAGACGTTACCGCCCCGTCCTCTTTCCACGGTGATTCGATGTTTGTCTAAAGCCAACAAATTTATTAAACATATTTTTATTAAATGAAATTAATTTGTTTTCCATTTTTTAGCAAGCATCCGGATGCTGCATTGCAACTTCAGTGAATACATTTGCTTAGCTGAAGTTCTTGGTAAGTGTTTAAAATCATACCTGGAAATATAAACAAACAAAGAAGAATAAAGTAAATTAAATATTAACTCCAGAATCCATATAACTGCAGCTGAAATATTATCAGCTGTTCTTGTGTAGCACTGAAGTCCAGTATTTAACTATGAAACAAGGATTGCTCAATTTTTTTGCTTAAACTGAACCTTTGAACAGTAATTTTTGGGATTTTTTTTTTCTGTTCGCTAAAATGGTTTCTGTTGGCGAAACTCTAAAGAATAGTTTGGATAATAATATACACAAGAAAAAAATCGGCTTTTTATGGATATTAAAGACGCGGATCCAGCCCCTTCGTCTTATACGAATCATTGAGTGTCTCATCAAAAACGATACTGTAATAGTTCTCTTTCTTCACTCGCTGTAAAATTACTGCAAGAATCTCTCTCTTCCACAACACTCAATCAGTTGATCCTGACATGTTTTACTTGTATATGTAGCATTCATGCCTGTTTTTTTTCGAACGCTCATTTTGCCCATCGACCCGCTCTGTGCACGATAAGGCAGAAAATCTCCTAAGTTTCACTCATTTGACAATTAAGTGTCTTTAGAGAAAACATGGCCATCATCCCAGTGACTCTTATTGGAATATTACGCAGTCGTAGAAACACTTAAGATTCCACTTTAGGCTTCAGCCGAACTCTAATTTCACTCACTCTTGTTTCACACACCGTTCATTTGCTCGGTTACGCACAGATTCACTGGACTTGTTATAAGCCTTAACATAGGACTTCCCAGCTTCAAAAGCATTAGAATGGTATGAAGAATTCTCATATGCCACAAGGTCACTGTCTTCCCTGATTAATCTTGTGAACTTGGTTGAAAGTTTTGTTACCAACGTTTGTAGAGCGACATGTTTATTGGAAACTCCAGTTGTACCAGTCACAAACACAGTAAAATACTTACAAAAAGTCCTTTTTATACGTTGAAATATATAAGCAAGGGCAAAACTTGCATGTGGAATTCCCTCAGACGTTGGTTTTCTTCTTTCCATGTTTTATAAGCGTAGAATGTGGAACAAATAGCCTTCCGCGTCTTTCCAAGGTATTTCTAATAATTCACAATATATTCTGTTGTCAGTAGGGTGGATTACACTAATATATCTTCCAGCATCATTGTCAGGAAAAAACTCTGGGGGTGGTGGTACGACATACGGAATAGTCACAACAATTTTCACTGGACCTGGAAGCTTACACTGCTTCAAGAAAATTAACCATTTCAATATTATCCTATTCCTTTTGCAGGATTTCAAAATTACAAAGCTGTCCAGTGATTTTTAGCTTTTCAAATAATAATTATTTTTCAAATCATTCGTAAGGACTTTCAAAAAATCAGAACAGTTTATATCCACTCAAATGCTCTTATTCAAGAATCAACAAGAGTAACAGCCTTTATTTTTAACTATAATGGGAAATCTGTCATATGTGACGCAACGGCACCTCGAGAGTCTCACCGAGGGTGACTAAAACAATGAATAAACTTAGCTTACAAGAAATATTTGTTTTGTAGAGGATTTTAACACAATATACAGTGATATTACACATACTAGGAATGGGATTTTTTGAATGTAAATCAACAAACATAATAAAAAGAGCTCAATAAGTGTGCACATGGAACAATAATTCTAACTAAGGCACAAACAATGAAATCAATGTGAAGCAAAGGTGTCTAGGGGGATGGCCGCCCCTCTTTCACCCTTGGGTGATTCCATATATACAAAATTCATCATGATTAAAGTTGCCCTTTAGAGGCTACGATACTCATATTATTTACTTGATTTTAGAAAAGGGGAGAATACAACCTCAAGAAGGCAAGTGAGTTTGGTGAATTTTTCACGATCATATTCAGTATATCAGACAAATTTGTTGTTGGTTTTCCAGGTTCCCATTTACTAAAACGTGATATTTAACCTCTTTTTTTTAGAATGAAGATCACAGATGGGTGTTTTTTTCCCCAGGGTTAATTGTATTGAACAAAGTGTCCTAGAAAATCAGAAAACGACTCATTTGACCGGAAATTAAAACTTTTTAAGTAGCCAAAAAGATTGTGTCACAGTAGTAACCTATCTAGTACTTCTAAAAATACATGTAAAAATATATTGAATTGCACAAGAAAAACCCATGCTTTTGACACAGTATTTACACGTGAACACTCTAAAAGCTGCCAAGGTTTTTGTTATTGTTGTCAATTGCACAATGAATGTATCGTTTGACGTAGACATTTTTTATGAGCCAATTAGAGGTTGTTCAATATAAGATAACTCGAGCTATGGTTTGGAGTTTGAATGAAGCAAATGGTTTTCACAGCAATTCATATAAGTAAGAGACTTGAATTCAGAGAGAATAGTTTATTTGAGAGGATATTACTGGAGACAAAAAGGAGCGGTGCATTTACATTATTGGAGATTAATGATGGAGCTGACATCAGCAGCAACGATATACGAGTACCCAATGTGGCTGTGGAAATAACCACTGGGTGTAGACTATGCCTTGAATGGGACAGTATGTATGCTAGATACGTGATATCATTAAGCAAGTTTAAACAGGAGGAGCAACTATGTTTTGCTGGAAAAGTGAATATTCTCCATATAAATAAACTTCGGTCAGCATTAGATGTCTTATCGAAATATATTGCTGAGAAAACAACGCGTCAGTGAATATTATCATTGTAAATTTGTTCAATAAAATTGTTTCTAAACCAAAGGTATTTTCCTTTCTATAGTAGACTAGCGTATATTTTCTAGAGTACAAAAATTCTGGTTAGTCTGAAGTTGGTTGTGAGAGTGTTAGGACTAATAGCAATTTCCATGCTATTTGCTTGCAGGTATAGGACCATGCTATTTGCTTGCAGGTATAGCAATTTCCATGCTATTTGCTTGCAGGTATAGGACCATGCTATTTGCGTACGGCCCTAGGAATCTTCTGTGGAAACAGTTTGACGTGTTCGGTGAGATTACGTTCCTTGGCCTTTGATAGACATTTGCAAAAAAGGGGTAATTAGTGATTGGATAATTTTTTAGCGTGAAATCTCTGAATAAAATATTTTTGGAGCATGTACTTGATGATGGATAAAAGGGTTAAGGTGATTAGCAATTACGAGCAAGGATCCCCCCCACTGGTTCCTGGCAGTAGGCTACGCATATCAAATTGCTGTACTGTGGGTTAGGTAACATGATCAAACACGCTTTTACAGTCGGAATTCATTGATTGACATTTGCAAAAAGGGGTTATTCGTGATTGGATTATTTTTTTAACGTTCAGGGTCAATCTTGGAGCAAAGACCTAAAATGCTCAGAATAAACAATCAATAATGTCTAACCAAAGGGCACGAGTCAATGGCCCTTCGTGCCCACGTTTTTGTGGGTAGAGGAGGGGGGAGGAGATTCAATTTTGGAGGGAAAACAAAACAAACTCATAATCGAAAATAAATAGGATCTGCGTCACGGGCAAGGCTCAGAGACCCTTCGTTCAGCCATTTCTGTGGGCCGGGGAGGGGCGGGGGCCAATTTTGGAGGTGAAACAAAAAAAACTCAGAATTGAAAATAAACGGGAACTGCCTCAAGGGCAAGGCTCAGAGGCCCATTCGTTCCCCCATTTCTGAGGGCAGGGGAGGGGGGGTCAATTTTGGAGGGAAAACCAAAAATGCTCAGAATCGAAAATAAATGGGAACGGCCTCAAGTGGAAGGCTCAGAGGCCCATCCGTCCTCCATTTCTGAGGTTAGGGGGGTGGGGGGGTAAATTTTGGAGGGCAAACACAAAATACTCAAACTCAAAAATAAACTGGATCTGCCTCAAGGGCAAGGCTCAGAGGCCCCTCCTTCCTCCATTTCTGAGGGCAAAGGAGGGGGGGGTCAATTTTGGAGGGAAAATGAAAAATGCTCAGAATCGAAAATAAATAGGATCTGCCTCAAGGGGAAGCTCAGAGGCCCTTCCTTCCCCCATTTCTGAGAGCAGGGGAGGGGGGGGGGTCAATTTTGGAGGGAAAACCAAAAATGCTCAGGATCGAAAATAAAGCGTGATCTGCCTCAAGGAGACGGCTCAGCGGCCCCTCCTTCCCCCACTTCTGAGGGCTGGGGAGGGGGGGGTCAATTATGGAGGGAAAATCAAAAATTCTCAGAATCGACAATAATTGGTCTAAGCCTAAAGGGCAAGGCTCAGATGACCTTCCTTCCACCATTTCTGAGGGAAGGTGAGGGGGGGGGGTCAATGATGGAGGGAAAACTAAAAATACTCAGAAAGTTCATTTTGAATTTCTTTTATTTAAATGCAAGAGTTTGAATATTTCAGTAGTGTTTTGTTGTGCTTTACCATGTCAAAGTTACATTCGGTTGATTTTCATAGTTCATTTTGGATTTCTTTCATTGAAATGCAAGAGTTGGAATATTTCAGTAGTGTTTTGTTGTGCTTTACCTTGTCTCAGTTACATTCTCTTGATTTTTCGAAGTTCATTTTGAATTTCTGTCGTGAAATGCAAGAGTTGGAATATTTCAGTAGTGTTTTGTTGTGCTTTAACTTGTCAGAGTTAAATTATGTTGATTCTCATAGTTCATTTTGAATTTCTTTCATTTAAATACAAGAGTTGGAATATTTCAGTAGTGTTTTGTTGTGGTTTACCATGTGACAGTTACATTCTCTTGATTTTTCAAAGTTCATTTTGGATTTCTTTAGTTTAAATGCAAGAGTTTGAATATTTAAGTAGTGTCTTGTTGTGCTTTACCTTGTCACAGTTACATTCTCTTTATTTTTCGAAGTTCATTTTGAATTTCTGTCGTGAAATGCAAGAGTTGGAATATTTCAGTATTTTCTTTTTGTGCTTTTCCTTGTAACAGTTACATTCTCATAATTTTTCAATGTTAATTTTTAATTTCCTTAGCGAAGTTCAAGAATGGTAATATTTAATAATTGTCATGTCTTGCTTTATCGTGTCACAGCTACATTCTCATTATTTTACAAAGTTCATTTTGAAATTCTGTCATGAAAAGAAAGAGTTTGACTATGTCAGAAGTGTCTTGGTGTACTTTACCTTGTCACAGTTGCATTCTGTTTATTTTTCTAATTAATTTTTTATTTTCTGTATTAAATTTAAATAGTTTTTCTATTTAAGTATTTTTTTGTATTGGTTTACCTTGTCACAGTTACATTCTCTTTATTTTTCAAAGTTAAGTTTTAATTTCTTTCGTGAAATTCAAGAATTGGAATATTTAATTAGTTTCTTGTCGTGTTTTACCTTTTACAAGATAAATTCTCATGATTTTTCAAAGTTCATATTGAATTTCTGTCATGAAATGCAAGAGTTGGAATATTTCAGAAGTGACTTGTTGTGCTTTACCTTGTCACAGTTACATTCTCTTGATTTTTCGAAGTTCATTTTGAATTTCTGTCGTAAAATTCAAGAGTTGGAATATTTCAGTAGTAACTTGTTGTGCTTTACCTTGTCACAGTTACATTCTCTTGATTTTTCGAAGTTCATTTTGAATTTCTGTCGTAAAATGCGAGAGTTGGAATATTTCAGTAGTGTTTTGTTGTGCTTTACCATGTCACAGTTACATTCTGTTGATTTTCATAGTTCATTTTGAATTTCTTTCATTGAAATGCAAGAGTTGGAATATTTCAGTAGTGTTTTGTTGTGCTTTACCTTGTCACAGTTACATTCTCTTAATTTTTCAAAGTTCATTTTGAATTTCTTTCGCGAAATGCAAGAATTGGAATATTTCAGTAGTGTCTTGTCGTGGTTTACCTTGTCACAGCTACATTCTCATGATTTTTCAAAGTTAATTTTGAATTTCTTAAATTGAAATGCAAGAGTTGGAATATTTCAGTAGTGACTTGTTGTGCTTTACCTTGTCACAGTTACATTCTCTTGATTTTTCGAAGTTCATTTTGAATTTCTGTCGTAAAATGCAAGAGTTGGAATATTTCAGTAGTGTTTTGTTGTGCTTTACCTTGTCACAGTTACATTCTGTTGATTTTCATAGTTCATTTTGAATTTCTTTCATTGAAATGCAAGAGTCGGAATATTTCTGTAGTGTTTTGTTGTGCTCTACCGTGTTACAATTACATTATATTAATTTTTAAAAGTTCATTTTCAATTTCTGTCGTGAAATGCAAGAATAGGAATATTTCAGGAGTGTCTTGTACTTGTTTACCTTGTCACGGCTACATTCTCCTGATTTTTCAAAGTTCATTTTGAATTTCTGTCGTGAAATGCAAGAGTTGGAATATTTCAGTAGTGACTTGTTGTGCTTTACCTTGTCACAGTTACATTCTCTTGATTTTTCGAAGTTCATTTTGAATTTCTGTCGTGAAATGCAAGAGTTGGAAAATTGGGGTTTTAGTCCACCAGCCTGAATGGTGGAAATCCACTAGCTCAGTATTGGGTCTTAGTCCACCAGCCTGAATGGTGGAAATCCACTAGCTGAGTATTGGGGTCACAGTCCACCAGCCTGAAAGGTGGAAATTCACTAGCTCAGAATTGGGGTCTTAGTCCACCAGCCTGAATGGTGGAAATCCACTAGCTCAGTATTGGGGTCTTAGTCCACCAGCCTGAATGGTTGAAATCCACTAGCTCAGTATTGGGGTCTTAGTCCACCAGCCTGAATGGTGGAAATTCACTAGCTCAGAATTGGGGTCTTAGTCCACCAGCCTGAATGGTGGAAATCCACGAGCTCAGTATTGGGAGTCTTAGTCCACCAGCCTGAATGGTGGAAATACACTAGCTCAGAATTGGGATCTTAGTCCACAGCCTGAATGGTGGAAATTCACTAGCTCAGATTTGGGGTCTTAGTGAGTGTTCAGATTGGAGCGTTGGAGTCCGACTATCTGGGCTTTATTGGTCAAAGCCTGAATGCTAAGCGACGGACATG